>NC_136068.1:716653516-716838516 GCF_964261635.1 Lissotriton helveticus | reverse complement strand
GAAGTGGCTGTACCTTTTACACCTAATAAAGGTAGTTTTTAAATTTCCTACCTTCAAAATGTACCTTGCAGCTTCCAAAGCCCACAGAAAAGATGTGTCTGAGACGACTTTCTTCAATATTCATGTGGTTAAAGATTTCTTAGATGGCTTAAAGTGTTATTCTCCTCTGAGGAGGCCATCTCTTGTGAGCTTAATGTTGTCTTGGCCAGAATAATGCCTTTTACTTTTAACCCTATTCACGTATCCACATTGAAGCATTTTTTTGAATCCTCTGTTACCTAGCTGTGATCACGTGTATGGTTAGTGGTCTTCAAACTCTGAACTTGCATGAACTTTTTACAGGTTTCATTCCAATAAGGTAGCAACAAGAACACACCATTCACTTTTGTCCAGCATTGTTTGAGATTTCCATATAAATGTGTCTGTTTCCTTGTCAGTGTACTTCAAAACCTACATCTCCATCAGAGAGAGATTTGCATGCTTCAGAACTGGGATGTCTGTACTAAAACGATATCTCCAGGCAAATTGTCTCTTGTGGTATGCTGTGTTAACAGTTGGAAAATATAACTTTATCAACCTAACTTTAAGGCTTATTCCACAACCGGTAATGGTCCACTGCAACTTTACTATTAAATGTACCTTTCCTGGATATACATTAAGCATTGACTTGCAAGATTCGCCTATACTTCACAACACACTGTTGGTTGGATTCAGACTCCAAAGCATATTACCAACCTACCAGCCTGCTTTAAGGGGGCCCATTTGGTCAGCTGGTTTCTTAGGATTCTTGTTCTCCTTCATTTTGGGAGTTGGTACCACATTTTACAGTACTGTCTTGCTATTCTTTTCAAATACTAACCATGAATGAAAATGCAGCGATGCAAAAAGAACACATACTTGTAACTCTAGTTCTGCATCAGAGAATCTTCAATAATGCACAAGAAAAGCTTATTGTAGGATCTTGCTTTGACATAAACACTCCAACTTCTTGGCAATATATCTAAAGTGTTGGGAGGGATTGACATTATTCCATCATAAGGAACTGAAGCAAAATACACTACAACACAAACTGGGAGATGAAAGCTGCTTGCTCCTTAAAGTAGCATTGTATTTTCATCAGCAACCCATTGCATTTGCATTTCTTGTTGCATTTTCCTCCGCTTACATTTTTTCTATTGTCTCAATGTTAGGACTCCTGCTTCACTGTAATGTTCTAAATTTTAGTAGGCATTCACTTTAAAAGTTACATACACATTCTGTTTAGTTCAAAATTTGGAAGGCTGCATTTGTATTATATCTCCATTTAACCTGCATTTTTTCCTGTAAATATATATTGATATATGCATTGAAAATTGCTTTGGGATCTTGCAAAAAGGGTCAGAGCTGTTCCTGATATTTCTGACTAAAGTGGAGATTCTAACAGAGCAGAGCTTGGATTACTAGTAAGCAGACTTTCCGTTTTGCTATTTTGTCAGTGTGTAATATATTTATCATTAGATTAGATGTATTCGGCCCGTAATAGGTATCATCACCTTCACAATATATATATTTTTTTTTACTGGGAAGCTAAAACGTTTTATTTGTTATACAGTACACTGTATTGTGTGAAGGGTGTGTATATTGTTGCTGTTATAATGAGATCATATTTTGTTTTGGTTACCGTAGGTATTTGATCAATATGTGAAAACCAGGGCTGAGGAAGAGCGTAAAGAAAAGAAAAACAAAATCATGCATTCAAGGGATGAGTTCAAAAGAATGATGGACGAATCAAAAATTAATCCCAGGTATGTGAATTAATGAATGGTTTGCCAGAAAATACTGATTGTGCGGACTAATTCCGCTAATCAGACCTTGTGTAACTCCTAAATGTATGGTTTCAGAAACTAGATTGGTGAACTATAAAAACTCTAGACCTTGGATGTTGAACAATATATTTTTTATATTGGAGAGGTGTGGTATTTTCAAAAAAACATTTATCTCATGAGCATAGACTCGGCCCTATTGGGGCCCCACTGTCTTTCAGCACCAGTCTGCTTCAACAGAAAACCTTTGAGCTGATGCAGCCCCCATCTCTGGATGCTGCTCTGACAAGCCTGAGAGAGCTTTAAAAGCAGAAGATCCTCTCATTGGACAAGCAACCC
This sequence comes from Lissotriton helveticus, assembly GCF_964261635.1. Lineage (NCBI taxonomy): Eukaryota > Metazoa > Chordata > Amphibia > Caudata > Salamandridae > Lissotriton > Lissotriton helveticus. The sequence continues at coordinate 716,836,375 of NC_136068.1, read as the reverse complement.
TCTTCTTCAAACCTGACATCAGAACCAAAAAGTTAATTGATGCCCAAACTACCTTTAAATCCAAAAACACCCTTGATACCCAAGCAAGTGGTGTCAAAGACCCCATTGGATATGAATATGTCTTGAAGTCCTTGACAGCTACTTCCAAACTGGGGCACTTCACATGTAGATCTACTTGCCAAACTTTAAAATGCATATTTCTCAAACTTTGCCTCCAGGTACCTCACCCAGTGGTCTCTGAGCAACGCATTGTGGACAAACTTGTCAGGGATTTTTGCTTAGGTTTCCTGCTTCTCCCACTCTATTCGTAGTGCTGAAGATGCAGGAAACCTCTCACTTTCACCTTCTTACTCCTCCCCCCCCCCCACCTGCAGCCCTGGCACAGAGCATCAGTCACCACAAGAAGCTCCCCAACATGGAAACTAGTGCGAAATCAGACACCCAGATCCCAAGCACCTCTATCTAGCCCTCAGACATCTAGGGATGTAGAATGTGGTTTCCTGTGGACATCTTGCACGAATTTTATAGACCAACTGCATGAGCTTGTTATTCAGCCAAGTGGAAGAGATTTGTCTATTACTGCATTCCTCCGCATCTGGACCCCTTAAATCTGCTCTCCAGGATGTCCTATGCTATGCTATGTACGTCATCTCCAGAAGTAGGCCTCGCACTTCTATACACCTTCCCTGAGCAGCTATAGCAGCTAACTTGCATGATGGAGAGCCCTCCTCCCCCTGCCACATGATTAAGCCCTTTATGGAGAATCTTAGAAGGGTCATCCCTCTCAGTTCCCCCTGCTCCAGTGTAGAACTTAAATGTAGTCCTCACTAGACTTATAGGGCCTCCTTTTGAAACCCGCCACTTGTGACCTCTACTGGAAAGTCTTATTTTAAATTGTTTTAATTTTTTTTATCATTGGGTGGCAATTATTTCTCTCAGTCCTTAGTGAACTGCAGGTACGCACTTAAAAAGTACCTTTCATTCAAGTGCATAAGGAGAGAATAATACGCAGAACCAACCATATTTTTCTGCCTGAGGTGGTATCTCCTTTCCACCTTAACCAGACAATAGAAATACTCAGTCTTCTTCCCCCCCAACCAGACTCGGTAGAAGAAAAAGCGCTACATACTCTAGACGGTAAACCTGCTCTCATGTATTCCAATGACTTGACTAAGCATTTTCCCAGGTCAGGCCAACTCTCTGTGCTTCATGAAGCCTCACCAGGATCAGCCTATATGCAAAGCATGTTTTAGTAGCTGGATAGTTTAATATATCCAAACCTGTTAAAACCGAGTCAAGAGAGCCCTCCCTTTAAAACCCCGGTCACTCTTCACATGAAAGAAAACTGGGACATTGCCCTAATAGACATTTGTAAAGCAGCCACCTGGTCAATCCCACACATTGTTTGGAAATTAAATAAAATGTTTCATAATTTGTTTGACGAATACTGTACGTATTTTTGTGTATTGCTTTGACGATAAAATCATACAAATTGCTTAAGCTGTGGTCCCCTGCTTCTAGAAATGACTCAGTGTAGGTCCCTGAATTCCATTAGCGATTCAGTGGGGGTCTTGGGATCCCGGTCATTATTGAGTGGGGTTCCACAGATGTCAAAGTGTTAGGAACCACTAGTTTAGAACACAGCAGCCTGTCGTATTGTTCAGAATTTTGACCCGAACTGTGTAAGAAACGTTACACCGGCGGTGGGTGGTCATTTAACAACGTTTGCCTCGTCACTGGCCAATCGTACAAATACTTAGGTGTCACCTGGATTCTAGACGCAACTTCTCAAAACAGCATCGAGAGATCTCAGTCAAAGCCATGACCCTAGCGGTGTCACTAGGAAAGCTCTCTAAAAAACTTTCAGGTCCAACTCTAATGCCTCTTTTAGAAGTAATGAGAGCCAAAATTGGCCCCACTTTATCATATGGCATGGAAACATTCAGGGGTAAATTTAACACCGCTTTGAATAGGCATACGACTAAAATCTATAAAAAGGTCCTCCACTTTCCAAGGTTTGCTTCTGCTGCCCAGATAAGACTAGAGTTGGGGTTACTTAATTATGATGCCTCAGACATTGGGGTATACCAGAACTTCTGCCCCAAACTGAGACAGGCGGACCCGGGCACACTGGAATCCTTAGTCTGGTTAGAAATCTCCCAGAAAAACCCAGGTGGAACGTTTGGTCGCCTCTTTAAGGACGCAATTCAGCAAACCTCAGCGAGTGAATTATGGGCGCTTAACACCGACCAGACAGCTTTTAAAATGGGTATCAAAAAATGTGTGAGAATGAAATCTCTTATCATGGACAAAGCACACTTTTCAAAACGCAGCCATGCTTGGGCCCTTTTAAACTCATACAGCCGGTTAGTCCCTGCCTCCTATTTGGCTTGCACATACACGTTGTATCTTAAACGCAGTTTCACCGCCATCAGAATGGGTGATTGGCGATTTCTGCAAGATCTACCCTCATGGCGTCGCACGGCAGAGGTCGTAACCTGCAGAGGATGTGGCAAAGTAGCTGAAACTGATGCATGTGGTCTGCCGCTCCGAACGTAGGTCCAAACTTAAAGTTGAATGGAACAACCAGGAGGGCGTTCGATCCTGTAGGCAAGCGATTATAGTGGCCTTGAACCCTGGAAACACTGTTTTAAACATAAAACTCACAAAATTCATTCAGCTGGCATACCACAACCTTAACCAAACTGGGCCCTGCTAATGCACCCCCCCCCTATATTTTTTATTCTTGATGTTCTCAACAATAGTTTTTAATTTTGAGGGGGCATAAATTGAAATCCTATCATTGAATTAGGTCTGCTGGCGGTCCTGCCCATGTATGGCACTATTGGCAATGGGTACTTTATAAAAGGGTTGACGGGAAAAGCATCTTGCACAATACGTCTTAATCTACTCTTTCTCTCACTATTATTGTCCTGTGTATTTATTTTTCTTTTAAACTGTTATGGACTAAGGAGGCCCAAGAGCGGACAACCTCTTTTTTTACATTGCTGCCTATTAACTGTGTATGATCTTTCCTTGTTTTAACAGTCGCTTTACAATGTGAACTTTGTAACTTCTTTTAAAGATATAAGTTTATATCTAAATAAAGACACTTTTGATTTTGTGTAATAGATCCTTAACTGAAGGTACAGTTCACCATCGACTTCATCCTGGGAGAGCTCTGCACATTTACGTACAAAAAGCATTCCTCTCTTGGCTTATAAGTACTAATTTTATTTTTACACCTGGGAGTATTTCCCAGGCTGCTGTTTTCACTGCTGTGCCTTTTTTATTAGATAGTTTTCCTGTGCTAGAGCTAATTCTTCAAAAGATGAACACAGTTTGTGGTATGTCTTCTAGACTCAAATTATCAAGTGCATTATATGTTAAACAATGTCATATAAGATGTTCAAGTACCAAGAGGGAGAGGTTGCCTGAGGCTAAACTGTCCTTTTTTTTTTTTTTGAAAAACTTTTTATTGAAGTTGTCAGCATACAGTACAGTCACAAGGTTCCCTTCAGGGCAATATTCCATCAGTTTACACTCTTTCCTCAATATACCATAGTAGTTCCCAATTAGGAACAAGAATATTACGCGATCATTGCATGAGTGTGTTAAGTCTGTTGATTGTCTAACCTCATTTCTGCCTTTACTTATAATCACAAAGATCTTTTCCTACTATTGTGTGTATCATAACTATCATCAAGATAACAATATAAACCATTAAAACATTATATGAGTCATCCACCATAGGTGCATTTGCAACAGTGACATTTGTCTATAGTAATCCCTCATTTCCTGCGCCACTTCTTATTAAAATCTGCTTCCGAGCTGCATGGTGCCCACTAGGGCCAATACTACAACCTCCCCCCCTCCCCTTACTCCTCCTCTCCCTCAGACTCCAGGTCCTCTTCTTCCGGTAGAGGTTCACAGAGGTCTCCTCTATAAGTGTTCCATGCTGTCCACACCTTATTCCACTTGCGGGGGCAAGCCCTCATTACGTACACTGCTCTTTCGGTAATCATTAGCTTGTCCATGTTGTTACCCCACCTATAGGCTGTTGGTGTATCTGGCGCTCCCCATTTCTGCGCAATATCTCGCTTCGCCACCATCATGGCTAGGGTAGCCCATATCTGTCCATGCCTATTCAAATCATTAGGGTCCCAAATGTTCAATAAGCATTTTCGAGGTTCAGGTAGAATTGAAACCCTAAGTGTTTGCGAGATGGTGCGCATTACCTGTCTCCAGAATTCTCGTATCTGTGGGCATTCCCAGATTGTATGATATAGTGTCCCCTCCTCCCCGCACCCCCGTAGACAGTAGGGATGTGGCGCCCGGTGTATTCTGTGAAGCAGGGTCCTAGTGTAACAAATACGGTGTAAGATTTTCAGTTGTATCAATCTGAATTTTGCTGAGATTCCGACCTCTCGTGGGGACGCCATTGCCTCATTCCACTCTGATTCAGTAACCTCTCCTACATCTCCCACCCATCTATCTCTGTCTTTCTGTTGGATCTCCCAGATTGTTGATCAATTTTTTATATGTGAGTGAAGTGGCGCTTTGCGGCATGAATTCAGTTAAGAGTCTGTCCTCTAGTGGCGAAGATTCTGGTAGGTCCGTTCCCGCTGCGATCGCTCTCAGTAGTGCATGCCTTATCTGCACATATCTAAATGTCTCAGTCGGGCCCAGGTCGTACTGTTGTTGTAATTGTGGAAACCCGATCACCGTACCTTTGTCCCAGAGGTCTCCGATTGTGGAGATTCCTATACAGTCCCACTGCGTGAATCCCTTGCAGGAGCGTAGGGCCCCCAATGCTTTTGTGTCCCAAAGAGGTGTCAGTTTGGTGAGTTTACCTTGCCAACCCAGTCGCTTTTGTGCAATGTGCCATATGGTTGCAGTGTGGTGCGTCGGGCCCCATAGTTCCCGTACCTGTGGCTTATTATACAGTACTGCTAGCATGCCGTCCGTTCCTAGTTGTGCCCAGTCCGCTTTGTATGCTGGGTCGGCCCTTGGGGCATGTATCCATTGCTTGATTGTTTTTAGATGTGCCGCCCAATAATACAGCTGTATGTTAGGCAAAGCTACGCCTCCTTCGTACCAGCTCCTTGTCAGTTTGTCATACGCTATTCGCGCCGGGCCGTTGTTCCAAAGCAGGTTTGAAACCAACGCCGCAATTTGCTTGAAATATCTCGGTTCCACAAGATAAGGAGTATTCTCTAGCACATAGAGGAACCTGGGAAGAGCCATCATTTTGTAGAGCGCAGCGCGCCCTAGGAGAGTCCGCGGCAAGGCCGCCCAATGTTCAACATCCGCCCGAAGGCGTTCCATGGGGGGCTGTAAGTTTTTGTTGAAAAAGTTTGTTGCGGTCCTTGTAATGACAATTCCCAGGTAGGTTAGCTGTAGGGGGCAGTTCTCCTGCAGCACCGGGTGCGGACCACGTAGTGTGTACACCACCGATTTAGTCCAGTTCAGAGTGTATCCTGATGCTTTACCATGCGTGTCACATAAATCTAGCAGTGCTGGGATACCGCTTTCGGGCTCCACCATATAGATGAGCATGTCATCTGCATAAAGGGACACTCTGTCTTCCCATCCATCCTCCCACGTGATTCCCCTTATCAACGGTGTAGTTCTGAGCAGGATTGCTAGCGGCTCTATCACCAGGGCGAAGAGTAAGGGTGACAGCGGGCATCCCTGCCTAGTCCCTCGGCCCAGTGGGAATGTCTGTGAGATGTGGCCATTCGCCACGACCTGCGCCACTGGCTGTGTGTAGAGTAATCTTACCCAGGCTATGAATTTCGGTCCAAAGTCCATCCGTCTTAGCACCGCAAACAGATACTCCCATTCCACTAGATCAAAAGCCATTTTGGCATTGAGGGAAAGAATAACCGCGCTTTCGGGGATAAGGTGCGCTCGTGCTATCACCCCATGGAGTCGTCTGAGATTCAGAGACGTACTTCTGTGAGGCATGAAGCCTGATTGGTCAGGGTGTATCAGCGATTGGAGGTGTTGTATCAAACGAGTGGCCAGCAGTTTCGCTAGTATCTTGGCCTCCGCGTTAATCAGTGAAATGGGGCGGTACGATGAGCACCGAGACGGAGGTTTGCCCGGCTTCGGTATAGCCACTATCGTGGCTGTACGTTGGTCCAGAGGTAGGATTGCCTTCTCCAGACTTTCCATATACATGTTTCGCAGGGGCTTACTCATAAATTGTCCTTTTTGAGGAAGAGTAAAGATCTGGATACAGGGAAAAGACCAGGGAATTCCATGATAATACCCTGGAATTTCATGTAACATAGACTTTAAAGCTCCCTACTCGCGTTCATTGCTATTCTACTTCAAAGCATTTGATGTCAAGAGCCTTGCTGCAAATATTTTCAGCTTTTTTTTTTTTTTATCATTAAAATAAGAAGAGGGTACGGGATCGAAGGAGTTCTGCAAGGCATATAAAAACCGGGGTAGCGCCATCATTTTAAACAAAACCGCCCGACCCAACAGGGAAAGCGGCAACTCCCTCCACCTTGCAATATCACCACAGAGTCTGGCCAAGGGGGGACCCAAATTAGCGTTGAAGCGCACCTTGGGATCTTTGGAGATATGAATTCCAAGATAGCGAAAACCTACCAATTCGACTTTTACCGGGCAGTTTGCTGGCACTCTGGGGGGGTCACCGCTTAATACGAAAAGGACCGACTTCGCCCAATTGATAGCGAAGCCCGAATATCTCCCATAATTGCTAAGATGTCCAAAAAAAACAACAGGGACTGCCGGGGGGAGGTCAGGTACATGAGAATATCATCAGCATAAAGCGAAATTGTATCCTCCCACTCTGGGGTCCATCGCATCCCTTTAATTGATCTGTCCCATCGTACCCAAGCCACGAGCGGCTCCAGAGCCAAGGCAAACAAAAGTGGTGAAAGGGGACATCACTGACGGGTGCCCCTCCCCAGCTGGAAATCGCAGGACTTATGGTTATTCACCACCACACGGGTCATTGGAGCGGAGTACAGAAGATGGATTCAACGCATAAATTCTGGTCCGAACCCTAGCTTCTCCAACACTGCAAACGGGTAAAACCGTTCCAACCTGTCGAACGCCATAGTAGCGTCTAGCGACAGAAGCACCGCCGGCTCGTGAATGCGGGACGCACCCGCTACCACTCCGTGGAGTCTACGAAGATTAAGAGCAGTATTACGGCGCGGCATGAAGCCGGACTGGTCCGGATGTAACAGTGCTGCGACAACCTTCACCAACCGGTTGGCAAGTATTTTGGCCAGGACCTTGGGCTCCGCATTTAGGAGGGAAATCGGTCGGTAGGAGGAGAACTCCACCCGAGGCTTGCCCTCCTTATAAATTACAACAATATTAGCGATGCGTTGGTCATAGGGCAGTACACCACTCTCCCTACTCTCGAGATACATGTCTTTTAAAAAACGGGGCCAGACTGTCTGCATGCAGTTTGTAAAGTTCTATAGGGATACCGTTCGGGCCCGAGGCTTTTCCGGAGCGAACTCCCCGGATAGCCATCGCGACCTCGTCATTCGTAATGTCGGAATCCAGAATCTCCCGATGCTCAACTGACAAGACGGCCATTGGAATATCATGGATGACCTCTGCATTCTCTTCCACTGTGTACTGTCCCGTCGAAGTATAGACCTCCTCGTAGTATCGGGCAAACTCATCCACTATAATCTGTGGATCCGTCGTGACGCCCGAGCCCGCAATCTGCAGCTCAGGCACCATACGAGACCCTCAGTCACCCTTCTCCAACCACGCAATCAATTTCCCAGCCTTATCACCATGTTCCTAAATTCTACTTTGTGTGTTGGCATGTTGCTCCCTCGCCTTATCATGCGCTAGATGTTTATATTCGTCTCTAAGGAGACCGAGGCGGTGCGCCGCCCCGGATCCCCTTCCGTGGCAACCTCCCCATCCAAGGCCGACAACTCCGCCTCAATCCTGTCGATTTCCGCCCTACTCTTCTTTTTCTGCCCAGTTATTAGGGAGAGCGCCTCCCCCCTCACTAAGGTTTGTAGGCCTCCCAGAGGGAGCAGCCAGAGTCGACGGTCCCCGCGTTCTCTCGAAAATAGCTATCCGATTCTCGTATTATCTCCTTTTTAGTAGTAGGGTCTCTCAACTGCCAAGCGCTAATTGGGGCTATCCTAGCCACATTACTTTGTCCAATTTTCAGTTGAAGCCAGATCGGCGAGTGATCAGACACCCCTCTAGCCAGATGACTCACTTCCTGAACAAACATCGCCTGCAACGCAGGCACCAACACATGATCAATCCTGGAGAAAGAGTGATGTGCCGCAGACACATGTGTATACTCCGAGTCACCGGGGTGCCGGAGTCTCCACCCATCTACCATGCCAGTTGCAGAGACAAAATCCGACAACCATCTACAGGAGGGCAACAACACCCAGGAGGGGTACCTGTCCAGCTCACCATCCATCACTGCATTGAAATCTCCCCCTAACACCATGATACCAATGGGCAATGACAAAAACACCCTGCTCAAGTCGCGAAAGGTGTCTGTCTGCAGCGCGGGGGAACGTATTTTGAAAGGAACGTGACAGGCCTACCCTCCCAGAGCCCCGAGATGCCAACATATCGGCCTCGATTGTCAGACCAAGTCGCCTGTATAGTGAACGGAAAGGAGTTCTTCACTAAAATACCTACCCCTCTAGAACCTGAGGTAAAACCCGCATGAGCCACCAATCTATACCCTCCCCGGTGCAGCACCATACATCGCTTACCCATAAGATGGGTCTCCTGCAACAAAACCACATCTGGCGATCGGCGTCTGATTAGCTGCCCAACCATAGCACGCTTGATTTTATCTCCCAAGCCATTCACATTCCAGCTGAGGACGGATATACCCAAACCCAACCTAACTGAAGCTAAACTCATCCCCCGAGAATTCTGATGCATTCCGTGACACCCATAGCACACAGGTCATAAACAAAACACAAACCAACAATCAAAAAACCCCTAAACCCAACTTCCCAACCCCCCTCCCTGCACCCCTGCCTGCAACGTATGCACATCCCCAACTAGCAGAGTGCCTGTCTCCCCAAGACTAACTACGGAATCTAAACTTAGAAAACGGAGGAGGACCTTACAACAGGCCACCAACCTCCACAATCCCAACCCGCAATCCAACCCCATCGAGAATGTTCGACTAAAATCCAAAAATGTTAAATATATCGATGGGGAAAAGAAATCGCCCCAGTCAAACCAGCACCCCCACCACCATAGTCAAATCGACACGAACAGAAGGAAAGTCACTGTTCCTCGTTTTCCGCCAGGGTGTCTCCCTCCGAGTCAGGCACCCGAACACGGTCCAGCCAGTCCACAGCAGCCTCAGGATTGTCAAAAAACAAGTTTTCCCTTCATGTTCGATCCGAAGGCGGGCCGGGAACAGCATAGAGTATTTGATTTCCGAGGCCCGCAGCCGCCTTTTAATTGAATCCCTGCCGTTGTTTCTGGACTGTCTGGGTGAAGTCAGGGAAAAAGAGTAAGGAAGCGTTCTCGAATGCCAGAGATCCGGAGGATCTTGCCGTCTGTAGGATGGCGTCCCGATACCGAAAGTTCAGAATTTGTGCAATCATGGGATGAGGGAGCGCCCCTGTCTTCCGGCGTCCGCCGGGAACTCTATGGGCTCTTTCCACCGTGAAAAAGTTACTAAGACCCTTGGGTTTCAGGTGGTTCAGAATAAGATCCTCCACAAAGAGATCCGGGGTCTGTCCTTCCGATCTCTCCGGTACGCCTAAGATGCGGACGTTATTGCGTCTCGCCCGTCCCTCATATTCATCCAGCTTTCGGTCACATTAAGTCCGAGACGCCTTCAGGTCTCTCAGCTCCCGCTGAAGTTCCGACACATCTTCTACGAGGCTCGATGTTTTAATCTCAAGTGACTTGACCTTCTCCGTGGTTTTAGTTAGGTCCGCACGGATGAGGCCCACCTCGATAGTCACCGTGTCCAGCTTGGAGTCCATCTTACCGAGGGAAGACTGGACCCCGGTGATTGCTGCCATCAGATCCTTCATCGTCGGGTCCTCTCCGGAGGGGTCACCCTCCTGGCCACCTGCATGAGCACGCTTCTCGTCCACCAGGGAACCCTTGGAAAAACTGTACTTTTCCAGTCTGTTGGACTGAACCAGTCTGGTACTCCTCGATGTTTTCGGTGGTGGCTTTTCGGGGTCCCCTCTCGCCGCCATTCTCAACCGCTATGCGGACACCACCTCCGCTGATCGGACAAGACCAAGCCGATATGTCACCAAGTCAATCAAAGCCTGTCGATCGCAGGTGTCTCCGTTCCGGCAGGGGAGCACAGTGTAAACAAGTCTGAGAGGGGGACCCGGAGGCACCGCAGATGCGACACTACTTCCGTGGATCGGGCGCCACCCAGCACTTCCGGTCCCACTCGCCGCTGTTGTTGAACTCCAGAGCGGGCAGCACCACACGCGGGGTCCCGGTGACGTTTCCAGAAGGCCCAAAAGTTCCAGACGACGGTATTAGGTCATCGGAGCGCCCAAATCATTTGAAATTTCATCTGGTGGCTCAGGCGCTGCTCCCCCACCCGATGGTAGGGACGGGGCTCAGGATAATGTGCCGGATGGCAAGTCAGGATGTGGCGGACGGCGGAGCCGGTGCTCAAGCGGCCATCTTGGTCGCTGGCGCGGCTCCTCCCCCATATGTTCAGCTTTTAAGGAGACTTGTAAGGCAAAAGCCACAGAGTCTAGGTTGTGACCATTGAAGAGTCTTTCAGCATGAGCCAATCATTTGACTACAGAATCCTCCTGAGCATGCAGCTAATCTATGTCTGAAAGCTTAAAAAAAAACATATGAGGGAAGGTTGTGTGCCAGCCACAAGAGCATTGGAGCCTGCAGCAGAAGGCACAGCTTCCTGGCATCTGTCCTTTAAGCATTCACAGCCTGATTTGATTTCACCACTGCCAACAGTTCCTATGCCATGAGCAAGAATTTAGGCAGAGTGTTAACAGTCCCATGAAAAAATTTAAAAATCTTATGTTCCCGCACCAAAGACTGATCTAATTAACATAGCAGCAAATTGGGTCATGGTTGAGGTCACACTGTAAGCTTATCATGCTGGTAAAAAAATGGATCACAGTGCTGTCTCAAACTGACTAAGGAGGGTATTTTCCAGAGTATCCCGAAACCATTCTGTAAAGGATTTCTTTGACAGATGATACAGTGAACTTTCATGAGGTAACCAGATGATGGGTAAATATTCATGACATTGACATTACTGTTTTATATATACAGACTCATTTTTTGAGACCTTGCAACAGAAACCGCCTCAAGAACTCTTTGAACCCACAAAAGTTTAATTACGAGTTCCATCTGAGCAGCAGAGCTGATACTATACGTTCAGGTCTCCACATTGGGACCTCTTGATCTCGAGGGATAATCCCCCTCAAGGATCCTGGTTTAGTGTGGCTTTTTGCAAGAAGTTCTATTCTACTTTGTCATCTGCACTGCTAAATAATAGCAAATGTGTGTATGCTTTAAGCAGGAACGTACCCCAGATGGCAGAACCATCACGTTGAGCTGTAATTTTCAGCTGTCTGCAACTTTGCCTTCTGACTTCATGGAGTTGACAAGCTCATCTGGAACAGCAAGGAAGTTTATCTTGGTTGCATCTCACATTACTCAAATCAAATGCACAACAGAAGATACTATATCTGTAATGAAGAAAACCATCGAATGATATGCTGTAAATTTAAAGATTAAACATAACATTTCAGTCCAGCTTAAAAAATACAGTAGCTACTTCTACCAGTGTGTTCATAAACTCTGGTGGCAGAGGAAGTATCACAAAGGTGCCTGCTTTGTAGCTCCCTGATGGCTTTTGTTTTTAATAAAAAAAAAAACAGCGGACTGCATCACATTTACACTCAGCTACAAAAGGAGGAAGGATGGACTTTAGACTTGAAAGTTGCTAGCTTTCATATAACAATCACCATGGAAAGCAGACTCTTCTAGCTGCAGATTCCTTGCCTTTGAATTTCCCAGGCATCTAGAACGTTTTGCGTGAGCTGTGCTCCTGTGTGCCGTCGGGCGGCTCCGCGTGAAGTTGTTAACATCGGTTATGACATCTGTCCCCTATATAGGCCCACCCAGGCGTGCGGACGTCGGATCTTTCCTTTCCTTGCCAGTTAAACGCTGATCCGGAGAAGAGTACCTTTCTGGTTTTTTTGTTTTGGTTTATTTTACCTTTTTTTTTTTTTTTTACATTTTGTCGGACATTTTTTGTCTGATGATGTCATCTAGATTTTTAGGGATGAGACAGTCTGCACCCTGTCACCGCACCATGGCAGTAAAGACCCCATTTTGTCTGCTTGTAGTGCCTTGCGCGTGACCATGATACAAAGTCGTGCTCAGATGGCAAGGCCATGGCACTGAAGGCCTTGCGGGACCCATTTATGAAGCTCATTGCAGCCTGGCAGTCGACACAGTCGAGCTCGACTCCTTGGAGATCCCGGTCCGATTCGAGGAACAGAAGGTTGGGGGACCACTACAGGAGCCCCAGGTCTCTTCTCATTCAAGGTCCTCAGGGAAGAGACCCAAAAAATTCCAAACTTATTTTGACTTCACCTCATCATTCGTCCTTCGACGAGACTGGTAAGGAGCATCAATGCTCCAGTCACGTTTCTACGGAGCTGGGTTTGACTCCACACCTCCCTCCATTTCCGGGAGCCAGAGCAACTCCTGCTCCAATTAAGGAACTTTACCAGGCCATGTGCTGTGTATTTGAGCAGGCCAACCCCTCCTGTGTGCTTTTGGGCCCCACGGGGTCTGAGAAGGCCCCACCAGGTTTTATGCCATTGGCCACGGTGCCAATTGGCGGTCTCATTGATCTGACTCCAGATCGACGCCTGTCTTGCCAACGTAATCTTCCCCAGCATCGGACCCAAAGTCGTTGCCTCCGGTGCCTGCCATCTTCATTCCGATACCTGACGACTCTGAGTTATATTGATGTCGCTCTGCATCGACTCTGACGCCAGCAGAGCCCAGAGGTTCTAAGTCGTTGCCTGTGCATTTTGAGTAAGTTTCAGGCATAGTTGAGGATTTGGAGAGGCCTATTGACCCTATAGAACAAAAATGATTTGTTCCTCTGGAACTGTTGGACTGGTATGATTATCTTGGGGAAGCCAGTAGACTGGACGCATCCCCAGATACTGGTATGCTCTCTTCACCTAGTGTGGCTACGGAGGAGGGAACATCTGTTGCAATGGTGATGAGGAGGGCAGCAGAGGTCCTTGGCCTTGACTGCCCTCTGTGTACTTCATGACTAATCTTCTGACCGAGGTGCTTCAACCTGGTATTTCCACGTCCGAACCCCTATTGCCCTTTAATGAAGCACTAACAGATGTCGTCCTAGGCACGAGGTCCAAGCCTTGCATAGGGGCTCCTGTGAACAGGACTATTGCACGCCGCCATTGACCTGCACCTGGCTTTCCAAGGTTCCTCAGCCAACACCCCACCCCTGAGACCTTGGTGGTTCAGGCTTTAACATCCCATGGCGCGTTCCCTTCCGCTCCCCCTGATAGGGAATCCAAGAGGCTGGACGCACTTGGAAAGATGTTTTCTTCTACCAGCCTGGCTTTGTGGTTGGTGAATACTGCATACTTATTGGTCAGTTTCTCACTTACCCTTTGGGAAACTGTTGCGCTAGTGCTGCCACAGGCCCCAGACAATGTCCGAACAATGCTCTCCCAAGCAGTGAAGGATGGGAGAGATGCAGCAAAATTCACCATTAGGTGTAGCTTGGACACAACTGACTCACTGGGCAGAACCGCTTAGTCGACGGTGGCCTTAAGGCGCCACGCCTGGTTGAGAACGTATGGCTTCTCGGGTGATGTCAAGGCTAACCTCATGGTCAAATTCCTTTTACAGGGCTCGTCTTTTTGGTGAGAAATCTGATTCTGCATCAGAGCGCTGCCAGGAATCTTGTGCTACGGACAGATCCTTGGGCCTCTCTGTTACACCTAGTGTCCAGTCTAGCTTTTACCCCTTTCGTGTCAACGGAAGAGGTTTTTAACCCCTTGCATGCTGCCGCGATTCTGCGCCTGTGCGGCACATTCCGATCGCGGGTGCAGTCATGACGGCCCCCAGCCGTCATCAGCACACGAGCACTGTAGTGCATGACGGCTGGGGGCCGTCATCAGCATGCAAGGGGTTAATTGTGTCAGCCGTATCCCAGCCACTGTCCTGCGATGACTCTTCAAGTTGTGTGAGAACGTGAAAACTGTTCTTTTCCACCCGGAATGGTAGCCAGAAATAGTCTGCCACTTATTCCTCGGCAGCAGCATCCTCCAAGCATTCCTAGTTTGGTTCGGCAAGGCCATGTTACTCCAGTCGAAGTGAGAATCTAGCTCCATTGCCTCCACTGTAGGTCCATAACATCGGACAAATGGTTTTTAGCTGATTTTTCAGGAAGGCTATTCTCTTACTTTTCTGCCTTTTACAGCCAACTCAAGAATGGCTGGCGGAGGATCATGTAGCATTACCCCACAAGGAAGTTACAGCTCTCCTGGCCAAGGGAGCTATAGAGAAGGTTCTGATTTCAGAAGTAGGCAGCCGTTATTACCTCTACTTTCTGATACCCAAAAAGAACAAAGGTCTTCGACCTATTCTAGACCTCACAACCGTGAGGTGCAGTGGTGGTTGACAAACCGCGATTGAGTCAGAGATGATCATTATCATTGCTTCTAATTGGCCATTGAGGAATCCTAGCATTCTGTGTGCACAGGACCCATGATGTGATTTTCCACAGAAGCAAGTTCTCCAGCCTAATGCTTCACCAAAGCAGTATATTTTTAAACTTGATTGCCTGGCTCCTGAATACCTCGAATTTTGGGCTTGAATCTTGCTTTCAACTGCTTTGGTACAAGAAGCCTGCTAACATATCTTCAGTTAGAACATTGTATGCTTTCATGTTTACAATTATGCTCTTGGTATCTAGAGAAGCAAATATATTCAACAATGACGCATTACTACTTCATTTGCTATATATTTCTAAATTCGACCTAGAGTAGTGGAATTTAAGTGTTACACGACTCACAAGACTTGTAACACATTCAAACACAGTATGCCCAATGAACCCGGTTTTATTATTAAAAGAGCTTATAAAGTGTGAGCAGGAACCCACAACAGGGTTTCCCGGCACCAGTCTCCTCACTAGTCGAACAACCTGATTTCCAACAATTTCTGAAAGGAAGACAAAAGTGCAGCCTCTCCAAGTTAGCGGAATGCTGTTCCAAACCTCGGGGCCCATTATGGACGAAGGAACGTCCTCCCAAACAAGCCAGTTTACCCCTTGGAACAGCGCATAGGTAAAGATCACTAGAGAGCAGTGAACGAGTCTGAAGATGAGGTTTCACTAGTTCATGTAGGTAGCAACGGCCAGCTTCTGATCTAGCCCATTGCACCAAGCAGAGAGTTTTAAAATAAATACTCTTCTCCACCTTAAGCCTTCATGGACAAATCATTTTCCAGTAAGAAGCCAAGGGTTTTCACCTTTAGAACTGGTGCACCCCATCTCCCCCATCCTTTCTCTCAAAAATGAGTTTAGACTTTAACATTAATCAGACCCATTTGTTGAACTCATTCTCCCTGAATCTGGCACCGCCACCCCATCCACACACTTTCCAAAAGTCTTTTTACCTCTAAAATGTACCCTGAAAAATTTGCTTCAGAACACTAAAGGTATATGTAGGTGAGAACTAAATAGCCATTTGTAATTTCTACCTCTCTGCACTTTCAGTACCCTCAAAACAACTTTTGGGTAGAGGCATAGTATCCTGCACGACAACTTATCAAAAATTCAAAATGTCAGTTACGGGTAAATCCAAAACTCGTTCCTCGAGTGGCAAAGCAGGCACTACTGCCTTGAATAATGTATCAACCTTGTGGTATTTTTGGAATTCCCACATGAGGGTCAGTCCACACCTTTCCACAGCGTTTCTAGATTGAGTGACTTGAACATAGATGTGTGAACGAGTAGGTCTTGTCTGTATAACTTCTTTGCCTGATAGGATACTCTTGTCTTTGTCCAGTCTCTCTTGGTTCACTCTCCCCCACCGTGAAGCTGTTGACATGGTATCTGATACTAGTTGACTATTAAAAAATACTTGTACTTAAAAACCCAATTTGTCCTTTTTAGGTTTCGCCTAGGCAGAGCTGTCTCTTCAAGAAGAAGCTGTATCTACAATGTGGGCTTCCAGCACCGCCCATCTTTTTAATTGGTTCCGCTTATTGTCCTTAATAAATCCCAGCTTTTGATTAGTGAAATAGCTTATTAGACCCTCCTATTGGACTTTTGTAACCTCCCATACAGACTGCCCCTCTTATATGTGCTCTTACTCATGTTCATAAAATGTCACTATTCCTGCAGGTCTAGTAACTTGAAACATCTACTCGACCTAACTGTAATGTACTTGACCTATGTCTCTGAAAGCCTAGCAAATGTGAAGAGCTAACAATTTTTTTGCTCATTCACTTTGTGAGCAATTTTGCTATCTTGTCTTTTTTTTTTTTTGCAGAGTTTTATATAGCACGTACTTGACCCGAATCGAGCATCAGAGCGCTTTACATAGCACCAGTTAGTTTACATGAGGACACACATTCAATTTTGTTAGGCACAGGGAGATTAAGTGATTTGCCCAGAATCACAGGAGGTTTAGCGTCATTACCGAGACTCTAACCCAGTTCCCCAGGTCGAGCGTCCTAGCCGTTAGGCCAACTCCTCTCCCCATTTTTGCTCTGCTTTCAGAGGCAGAGGTCAAAGGTCATTTTGTCTTCCTACTCGCCAAAAGGATGAGCAGTACCTAAAAATGGCTTGTCCTAAATAAATCTGGCTCACAAACGCTAGAAGGCCAGTGGATTTTTCAAGCCCCGTTTCGGAGCACTCTTTTATTTGGTTGCCCTGCCTCTGCTTCGGTTAAATGATGTGTTTTGTTTAATTTGTGTGTTTGTGACCAATTCATTTGCCATGCTTATCCTCTGTCACTGCTTTCCCCTCCCACCCAACGTTTGTGTGTGCTCTCCCCTTCGACCACTCCAGGGTGCCGCGCTTCAGGTTTCAGCATGGCACCTGCTTTAATGAAATGCTGCAGCTTCTTGAGGCCGGACCCTTTTAGTGCAGTGCAAAACTTTGATCTGCACAGGCGGCACCGCATTTCATTTTTCAGCAAGGCGCCTGCTTTCATGCAATGCAGCCGCTTTGGGAGGCTATGCGCTTTTCTTTATCCCTGCACATAGTAAAGCCGATAATTATATGCGTTTCTTTCTCCTCCTGTTTGCATCTTTTGTTTGACTGTCATGTTTCTGGTGACTAGTATAACACGTTTACTATCTGCTTCCGTAATGTAAAAAGTTTTGTAAAAGTAACTTTGTGCACATTTAAAGCAGAGAAGTGACCTTGTTGTTCATTGATTGACAAAAATGCTGCTACTTGAGCATGGCTGAAATCAGTCTGCAATGACCATTTACAGAGATGTTTGGTCAGCAATCATATTGCTATTAGAAATACATTGATGTCGGGTGAGGAGTGAATCAAGGCTTCCATAAATAGCAGCACTTCTATACAGGAAGCAGTTGAGGATGAGCGCTCCAGGCTCGCAGAGGGTCCCCGGGGCACCATAGGCCCAATGAGGTGCACTACCTGCCCCTGCACAAAGCCTCACTCTTTGCAGGCTGGCACATTGTTTTGGAAAAACACTATCATACAACCGGAAGTGTTGGCTCTCCTACTTCCACTCCTCGCTACACCGAAACAAAGGCTCCATGTGATGGCTGCTCAGCCACTGGGGCATTTTTCTCCTCCTTGACCATACAATTTGTAAGGTCAAGTAGCTTGCCAGTTAGCATCTGGAGAGCAGTATTGTTAGGCTTTGCTTGTCAATGTCTTCCTGGGCTATTATTGACTCTTGTGTGTTTGGTTGCCAGTTTAACTGACTTAGTCCCTGCTATACCAGCTCTTTGTTTTTAAAACATACACAGAATATAGTTTATGGGCAGTTTTACATTGTTTGAGCGCAGTATTTAATTATTTGATGTCAAAGTTTATTTAAAAAACTACAGCTGTGTTGTGTTTATATTTGCATTCCAATCTATGCATTTGTATCAAAGACACTTTTTTTTTTTACTGCAGGGTCACGTGCTGCTGAGCCCCCCCTTTTCAGAAACATGCCTTATTTCAAAAGATGCTGACCCCACCACACACAAGCCTATGGGTGCAGTTGCTAACTAACTTTTTGGCTGATCCACCCACCCCAAAATGTATGCATCTGTACACTATTTCTGTAGAGAAAATCTGACTGCATGACCCTATATGTAGTAGATGTATAGCTATTCAATCCCTTGCTGCACAGCACCCAGGATAATGTGCTGTATGGCTAAACACTTAAGGTTCCAAAGGCAAGACCTATTGGCTATTCGAATGCTTGTTTTAATTCTTTTTGTCATGGATTTTTGTTTTGCAACACATTTTTAATGAAAGCACATTACCATACGTCTATCACTGTCACTGAAATTCTGTATGAACAAACAATGAAATAATACATATATTAAAATGTACATGTATTAGCATCATGAATCCAAGCTCGAGATATCAAATTGGGAAGAATATAAATGTGTACCCACCCACCAAATTCACCGAATTGATAAACCGCTTACCCTTATAATTAACCTAGGAGTATTTGAGGAAAGTACTCCTTTTTGACATGGTCAACCCTACTTTTTGCCTGGTACATAATTTCAACTGGAAGTGCACTGGGTTCCTGCTAACCAGGTCTCCTGTGCCAGATCTCTTACCCTAACGATAATACAGTCGACAGTGGGTTCATCCATACTGATGCCGCCTATGATAGACACATCGACGATTACCCCGTCGATGACTGAAAAAACAGCGATTACAGATCTGTCGATGTCTACAGCAAGAACTGTGGCAAAGCTGGCATTTCCTTCTATTGTCTTTAATCCCTGTAGGGGATAAATCTTCTGCATACACAATCCTTCCGGCCCACGCCTTTCCAAGTATGGTGTTGCCCTACCCAGCTGCACACCTCTTAGATTAGGAAGACACTGAAGATGAGGGTTCTTTTGGGGTGCCTCGTAGCCCATCCCAACTGTATGTGAAATGAGAGGACTTCAACTGTAATGACTCACAGTATCAACAAGAGGAGCAATATTACTCTGCAAGAGAATGAGAGCAAAACCAAGATGAGTATTCAATGCAAGACCATCCAGAGCCTTTCATTCAAATATCTTTGACTATTTTGCAAAGTATGCTACAAGACTAATTCTGCAGATTTCCACCATCCATCTGCACCTGCGACTCCTACACCACAAACAAACTTCGGACAAAGACAAGGAAGAGGGTGAAATAGGAGACAATACCTCCATTCCCAGTGAGTGGGACAACTATTTCATCCCCACCAGCAGCTGCACCAGTAGAGTCTCCGCTTTAAGACATTAGCAGCTTCTTTCAGTTAATGGAGCGAGCAGCCAAACTGTTTGAGCTTCCGCTTCTTACCAAACAGGCAGATTGTTTCCTCTATGATTTAAAAAAAACCTACCCCAAATTCTGACGGCTATTATTGATTTTATTTGGCAAGAATGTCATAAAGCCATGAAGAACCCGGCTACAGTTTCAGAAGTGAACCTAACATTGGACAAAAAGTACAAGGCACCCAATGACTACAACTTGTCGGATATGGCAACCAAAGCCAGACTGTAGTTTACCAGGCGGCACATAGTGGCACTAAGAACCCTCCCCAATTTCCACTCCTCCGGACAGGGATGGTCCTAGGATCAGGAAAGGATTCTCCTCCATGGCCGCCATGACGGTTTAGAGTGCCAAACTCCCTGGCTATCTTAGGCCGTTATGACCACCAAATGTGGTCGGAGATGTCCTCTTACATTGACTTGCTACTAGAAGAGGCCAAACTGGAAGCTTGGAAAATTCTACAAGAGGGGGTAAAGAACCAACGGGTTCCCTGATGTTAGAGCAGGTTGGTCGCACCTTAGGTGAGGGGGAATGTCTTTCTATCTTACCCCCCCTTATCTCTGGAGGTGTTTGACTCTCTCAGCGCCAAAATCAAGTCTGGATCTCCGGCAGACCCACTGAAACCGGCCCAACTCAAGACCCTGGCGCCGGTTTGCCGTACCCCGGTGCTGTCCTTGATCAACCTGTCCTTCTCTACTGGAGTGGTTCCCGTCAGATGGAAGCAGGCAGTAGTCACGCCAATTCTGAAGAAGGCGACCCTTGACCCCCTTAAACCTGAAAGCTACCGCCCTATCTCCCTTCTACCTTGGGCCACGAAAATAGCGGAGGCCCATGTGAATGCCACTCTTACAGACCATCTTGGTAGGCTTAACATTCTCGACCCTACCCAGAATGGGTTCCGTGCGGGTCACAGCACGGAGACGGCCCTTCTCTCGATGGTCGAGCATCTGTGTTCCGTGCTGGATTCCGGTCGGACGGCGGCACTATTGTTATTAGATCTCAGTGCCGCCTTCGACACGGTCTCGCACGGGATTCTGATTCGGCGTCTTGAGGAGGTGGGCGTTTCTGGCTCCGCCTTGCACTGGTTTCGATCCTTCCTTACGGATAGGTCATTCCAGGTGGCGATCCCGCCCGGTAAGTCGTCATCCTACCCGTTAGACCAGGGAGTCCCACAGGGGTCATCACTGAGTCCCACCCTTTTCAATCTGTATGTGAGACCGTTGGCTGCGGTCGTCAAGGGGTGGGGCCTGACCATGGTCTCTTACGCAGATGACACGCAGCTGGCGGTCACACTGAGTGGGGACTCAGACCTGGAGGCTCCCAGGTTCTGTGATGGTCTGCGGGAAGTGGCTAACTGGATGAATTCCAACTGTCTCCAGTTAAACACCAAGAAGACGGAGATTATGGTGGTTGGTAAACAGGTGGCTTTGTGGGGTCTGACAAACGTCGGCCTTCGTAGTTGAGTCTGACTCCCCTCCCAGCGGCAGAGATAAAAAACCTGGGGGTGTGGCTTGATCCTTCTCTGAGTTTCATCTGTCATACCAAGAAGGTGGCGGCTTCTTGCTATGGCATCATCAGAGGACTTCGACCCATCCTCAAATACTTTGATGCACCCACAAGACAGCTGGTGGTCCAAGCATCAGTGCTGTCCAGGCTGGACTATGCCAGCTCCCTATTGGCGGGGGTTAACCAGTCAGAATTTCTGCGGCTCCAGCGGGTTCAAAACGCTGTGGCCCGACTGGTGACAGGTCTGCCTAGGCGGTGCTCGGTGTCCAATGCCCTGCGCTCTCTCCACTGGCTCCCTGTGCAGCAGAGGATTAGATTCAAGGTTCTCTGCCTTGCATTTAAAATCCTCAAGGGTACTTCCCCACAAATCTTGGAGAAACTGCTGATCCCCTATGTCCCCTCTCGCACTCTTAGATCGCTAGGCCAGAACTTAGCAGTGGTCCCGCGTTTTAAGTTGAGCAGAATTGGTGGCCGCTCCTTTCGAGTCCTGGCAGCGAGCTGGTGGAATTCTCTCCCTCCACAAATCCGGGCCATCGATGAGCTCCTTCAGTTTAGACGGGCTATCAAGACCTTTTTATTTGTTTAGCTCATCTGTTGTGTCTCTTCTCCTTTCTGCCCGCTTTTAATGCTGTGTTGTGTTTACCTTCTCAAAGCGCCAGGACGCCCCTTTGCTGGGGCAGCTGTGCGCAGTACAAATAAAAATAACATAACATAACATATCATCAGAGATAATTGACTGTGCCATTCATGTCTCTTCTACTGGATTCAGACAACTGTGGAGCGGCTGTTCTCCGCAGACAAGGATAGTTAAAATCCACTTCCTTCCGCCGAGAAATCCAAAGTAAAATATTGGACATGCGCTTTGACTGCGAATCAGTGTTTGGAAAACATGTTGATGTTTCGCATCAGTCCAAGGCTGATACGGATACAGCAAAGTCCCTGGGGAGTCTACAATATAGGAAGGTTCCCTTTCGAGGAGGGAGAGGAGCTTACTACTCTAGCAGTGGTAACCAATCCTACTGGCAGCAGTATCAGTCCGGGCAGAGACAATACCTTTCCCAGTATTCTCAAGAGCAGCAATATAGACAGCCACCAGCGGTTGCATATAAACATTCAACTAGAGGAAAGGTATCTGCCCGCAACAGAGACTAGTGGCGACTACTCCCCAGTCTCCACCAACCAATGTTGGAGGTCAAATTTCATACCATCTTCATCAGTGGTCCAAGGTATCATCCGACAAGTAGGTGCTCGATGTGATCTCATGAGGACACACCCTTTAGTTAGTCCACAAACAACACCCCTCCCCACACTCACACATTATTTTAAAAGGGCTCCTGAGTCAGGTATCCATCATGCTGAAGAAGGGAGCAATAGAATTTGTTCCAAAACTACAGCAAGGATTGGGCTTCTCTCAGTTCTTTCTTATCAGGAAAACCTCAGGGTATTGACGCCCAATCCTCGACCACAGAAGTTGAAAAGATTTCTAAAGAAACAATATTTCCACATGGTGACGCCCCTGGATATATTACACTGTCTCGACGAAAGATCATGGGACTTCTCTGTACATTCAAGATGCATATTTCCACGTCCCGATACGTCCAAAACACCACAGAATTCTGGGCTCCAAGGTAGCCGGCATCCATTACTAATTCAGGGTCCTTCCATTCGAACTCCAATAAGCACCACACATTTTTACCAAGACAGTGGCCACAGTAACCGCCCATCTCAGACAGAAAGGAGTCCTAGTCTTTCCATACTAGGACGATTGGCTCAGAAAAGCTCTCACACATCAAGTAGCAGCAGCCTCATCCACATGCTTCATTGCTTACCAGACTGTCTCAGTCAACCATCAAAATCTCACTTAAATCCCTCAACAACGTTCACATTCTTGGGAGCATTCCGAGACACTCTACAAAACAAAGCCTTTCCCTCTCAAGACATGCAAATAAAGATTCGACAACTATTTTACTGATTGTCCACAAGAAAATCCATTTCTGTGTGGATCTACAAGTCCTTCCTAGGAATGGCTTCTTCCTCCATCCCTCTTATTTCGAATTGCTGATTACTAATGCATCCACTTCAAGAAGAAATGGATAAACAATGGCTCCCGGCGCAGGGGGCCTTTTTTTCCTCATTCAAATAACTCCAGCAGTGAGGAAAGCCATGACTTGGTGGACACGAACTTCAAACCTTTCCACATGTCTTTCATATCTGGCACAAATCCCTGAGTATGTCATAATAACTGATTTCTCCCTGGATGGTTGGGGTGCACACTGTCTAGGCTTGCAAATATGTGGCAAATTGCGTCCAGACGAAACAAAGATGCACATCAGTCTGCTGGAGCTCAAGGCTATCGCCTTAGCATTAAAGTAGTTTCTCCCCAAGATAGCCCAGTCATAGGTGCTCATACGTGCAGACAATACGACAATGTTTTACCTCAACAGACAAGGTGGAACAAGTTCACCAGTGCTATCTCTTCAAGCACAAGAGATCTGGCACTGGGCTCTTCAACATCAGATAACGCTCAAGGCAGAACATGTGCCAGGAGTTTCCAACATCCTCACAAACTCACTAAGCAGGACCAGTATCACTTACTGCGAGTGGGTTCTAGACCAACACATTCTGGACCACCTCTTACATTGTTGGGGCAAGCTGAACTTCTATCTCTTTGTTACGAAAGAGAACAAGAAATGCCCATTCTTTGTGAGTTAGCATCTCCAAGAGGTGTTGTGTAAGAATGCGTTTTTGAGGTGATGGTCAGGAATCTATGCTTATGCTTTTCCACCAAACCCATTGGTCCCAAAGGGTGTTCAACAATCTCAAGAGAGCCTTGCAGACTCACCTCAATGCTCACAAGTGGCCCATACAGTTCTGGTTCACAAAGAATCTGCTCCTGTTGGAACAACCTCATGTTAAACTCAAACCAATACCATCGCTGCTGACCTTGAACCTGGTTCGTCATCCAAAACAGACATTTGTACATTTATTGGCCTGGCTCCTGAGTTCAATTACTTTGCCATGTTAGACATTCCTTGAGATTGCAGGAAAATCCTTACCAAAGCAAGGGTGGAAACCGCAAACAGGACTTATAAATTCAAATGGAAATGCTTCTGGCTTTGATGTGCTGAATCTAAGGTCCATCCTCATCACCACTGGAGCAAATCTTCCCATACCTACGTCACGTCGCAAGATCTGGTCTGAATCCATCAGAGTACCCCTGGTGGCAATTTCCAGGTTTCGATGATCAAGTAATGCACCTTCTTTATGGTCTAGTTGAGTTGTGAAACTATTTCTCAAGGGCCAATTCAGGACAGTTCCTCCGATACGGAGACCTCCACCATCGTGGTACTTGAATGTGGTGCTCGGTCAGCTCATGAAAGCACCATTTGAGCCCATTCACAAAGCGTAATTAAAGTATCTTACTTGCAAACTGCACTTCATGTGGCTCTCGCATCTGGCAAGGGAGTAAGGGATATCCAGGCATTTACCATTAAGGAACCTTTCTTCAATTCAAATCAGACAATGTAATACTTCCAACCAATCCTAGGTTTATCGCCAAGGTCCCTTCAGACTTCAACTTGAATAGGTCAGTGATTCTATGGACATTCTTCCCCAATCCTCAGACTGTTGCAGAAAAATATCTACATTCTCTAGATGCCAAATGATGTCTCAAATTGTATCTAAACAAGACCCTTCCAATCTGCATAGTGACTCAGTTGTTTCTGGCATATCATGCTATCAGAAAAGGTCTTCCAGTTTCCAAGCAGACCATTGCCAGATGGAATGCATCCAACATTCACATTTGTCACATGCAAGCAGGAAAACCATAGCTAGACATGGTCAAGATCTACTCCGCCAGAGCTGTCTCCACCTCTACAGTTCTGTTTGCTAGGGTCTCCATCCAGCATATCTGCCAAGCAGCAACATCGACCCGCAGGCACAACTTTACAAAGCAATATTGCATGGATGAAACTAATAAGACTGGTGCAGCTGTGGGACAGGCGGTGTTGCAAATCTGTTGTAATAAGGTGAGTCTCTCCTACCTTTATTTTCCACTGTCCGCTATGTATATTATTGTTCTTCACTTGGTTTACTGCTTACGATTCTGATTCACGCATGTGGATGTATGAAAGATCCCACACAGGAGAAGAAAATGAATTACCTGTAATTGTAGTTCTCCAGTATTGGTATATTTCATAGATTCACATGCGACCCATCCTGAGAGGCTCCCCTCAATTTCGATACTTTGTCTGTTACACTTGTGCTCATAAATCTGAGGGATTCAGCCTCTCTTGGGATTGTTCTAGTCGGTGCTGTGGCATGATTGGCTAAAGTTTGTTGTTTGGTCCTTCTTAAATATGACATAGAATGGCAATGAACCATAGGTTTTATTCCCTATCTGTTGTAGTAATGTGCATTGCTTTATTATAGTACCATGGGACTCCCACTTTGACGGGGGAAGGATTCAAGCATGTAAATCTATTAAAGATACCAATACTGGAGAACTGCAGTCAGTTATTTAACAAACTTTCTTCACATGAAAGAAGTATAATTTATGTTTTCCTAACAATTTTTGCTAACCTCAGTTTAGAGCTGTTGTGGTTTGTATTGTTCATTTGCTAAAGTATGTTTTAAAATTACAGTACAAGTTTGCATACATTATTGTCCAGCTCTCATTAAACAGTGTAGCAATTATTGAGCACGTCTAGGAGTTTACAGTTGTAAGCGCCACCCATGGACCCCACATCTTTTGATGTTTATTTGGGCACTGTCTGTGTAAATAAATCCCTTTCTCTGTGTAACCCCACCTGCCCATTCCATGAAGCCATTCTTCCACTGGTGGAATGTTATTACTAACCTGGTTGCGTGCAATTACTCCGTAACCAGATAGCCCATCCCAACCATGTGGTGTGTGTCCTTCCATGATTCCCAATAGTACCATTTTCAGAAATGGCTTGAGAGGGCGCTCCAAAACTTGGACGTTGTAAATTCTATCTCCTGCCAAAATTGAGGCAATCTCGGGGCCGTTTCATTCAATGTGAAGAAGAAAAAATCAGTTTTCTGTTCCACATCTACAAGAGCGTAATGGTTGATCTGCTCATTTTGAAACGTCATATTAGAGTTTAATAGTACCTTTGTGGATACTTAAATTGAATTAGGTTGAGACCGCCGCTTTGTTTGGGGCCGTCCTCCCCTCTAACAGTTAATTATATTCCATGTCTTCGCCTCCTTTTCCCATTGTTCTCTCAATGTAGTGGTCCTGCGCATTCACTACCAGTGAACAATTCGATTGATATCAATTTGCTGCCAATTTATTCTGTTGTGGCTTTAGCTTCCAGATAACTAGACTCAAGGAGTAATTTTAGTTTTGCTTAATATGCCTCAAATAAATACCTCTTAACATGAGCCATCAAAATAATTTTGGTCAATGAAGACCGAATTCTTCTGCTAGTGTTTCAGAGGATTTAAGGTGGCCTAGGTCGAGAGAGATTGATCGAGAGGGAGAATGAATATATGAATAAATATATCAGTATGGGCTCTCAAATAAATGCAGTTCCAAACACAATATTGGATCATCCATAGGGCCAAAAAGCAAATAATGTGTTAGTCAACTGGACTACCCAGTAGTAAAAGCATGTTGTCAAGGCCACTGTCGCATGACAATTTAATACACCTCTTACAGGAAATAGTGTATCTCAGTTTCTAAGATTTTTATTTAAGATGTTAAGATGGGGGAACCATATTATGATCCCACAAAGTCTTGGAGGTCATTAGAAATGTGTTCCAAATGCTTGATCAAGAGTTCCTGTTTCTGATTTGACCATTCTATTTATCGATCCATGTCCCCTATATTCAGTACCTGGGTAGACCTCAATCCTTTTCCTGTTTCTGTTTCATTCAGGAGGCAGTGTTTCAGTTTTCATTCGCCAGCTCTGCTTTCATGAAGTTATTCACTCACACTATTCCAAATATTTTTCACCCGATTTGAGTGTACTATTGGCATAAAGGAAATATTTTATTTAAGTATTTTTTTCAGTGTTAATCCTTGCGGAGCCACCTACAGGGGAAATGATTCCTAGGTGCCAGGGACCTATGTTTGCATTTTTATAAAGAAAAGTTTAATTTTATGTTCAATGTGTTCAGTCTCCTTTCATGCGTAAATACACTGCTTTGTGAAAACAGCACATCTTGCATCCCAGAATTTGTATTCTACCCTGAAACCCCTCCCCACCCACCAACCAATACCGCCTGATTCTCAAACTTTCCACACTTTGATTCAGACTTTGTGGTTGGACCATGTGCGGTAATGTCAGCTTATAGTAGTTTTCCGCTCGATTGAGGAAGCCCTGGTGATGCTTGGTTTATGGAAACAGGGAGTACTTGCTCCATTCCTGGTGTTGCTCTATCTATCCCATCTGACCTACGAAACACCATCCTTTGTAATGCACAATGACTCCTCCACTTTTCAAAAAGAAATAAAAATAACAATTATTTTTAGTACAATACCTTTGGTGTTGAGACCAAAATGAACAGAAATGGTCCTCTGCCCATATTGCCTCCTGATTTGGAAATACTTGAACAACTCCATATTTTCCTCATATTCTGCTGATCAGTTTGACTACTTTTATCTGGCTCACAAACGTAGTTTGCAGTGAACCATACCAGCACTATTTACATTTGGTCCTGCATGACTTACTCATTGAACTTGCGTCCATGTCATTGAAAATAAATTCTTGTCAACTATGGTGGCAGTGAAGTTCAAACTATGCCCTAATCTAGATTTTGTTCTGTCACACTTGAACGAGTTCCAAAACTAAATCCAGTGAATAGGCTTGCAGTAGATCATGGAAAATGTAACAAAAGTGTGAGCAAATGGATTTCATCTCTGCTTCTAAACCAGCACAGACCTGCCATTGTTAATTTAAGTTGCATAAGCTTTCCTATGCTTGAGTATGTGAGCTTCAAATTGTAAGCCCAGTGCATCAGCCAATGTTCCTGGCACTCCAAGTTGTTGTTGGTTTTTACCCTTCTGAGCTAGAGAATGCAAATTATTTCCAAACAATTTACCATAGCTGTTTTACATGGGTAGATAAGATGAGGCTAGCGCTTCTTTCTCCTTGCTGTAAATGTGTGATTTGAGACTGACATGGCATATTCTTCTGTTAAAATTTACATTTAAACTGTACAGAAAAACATTACCCTAGACAGGCTCAAGAAGCATCAGAGTGTTCCATAAGCGAGGCTTATCCATCTGGAGGTCCTGCAGTCCCACAAGGAGGTATCTGTTTGTAGTGGGATCAGACAAGTTCCATTTTACTGTCTTGTCTTTCGGCATTACATCAGCTACTCAGGTCTCCACAAAGATTGTGGTCTTTCTTCGCAGGTCTAGACTACACCTATTCTTATAACTTTATAAATAGTTGTTGATGGCCAGCTTGCCTCAGTCTTCGACCACCTACAGAAAATATGTTGTTGTCCACTCTGGGGTTTTCTATTTAGGCATCCAAATACAATCTACAAACTTTCCAGGCCGTTTTCCTTACCCCCTCCAGGAATCATGTTGACTGATGCATCGCATCTCAAGTGGGGAGGCCACCAGGAAGATATAGGGGATCAACGGTCTCTAGTGGACCAAGATTTCCACATAAATCTGCTAGAACTATGTGCTGCGGACTGTGAAGGCCTTCATACTTTCCATCTTGCAGTTTGATACAGGATGTTACGTACAACACGACTGCCATGTGGTACTGCAACGAGAAGGGCCGAGGTGGGTGTGTGTGTTGGGGGGGGGGGTCGGAGGGTCACATGCTCTGTCTGAAGACTAAGGTTATGTTGTTGGCTGGAATGTCGCCGGATCTCCAAGACTGTGAATAATGTGGTAGGATCCCTCAATATCAAAGGAGACTAGCTCAGCTAGTATTGTCTTACCGATCATCAGTGGTGTTTACACACAGGTGGCAGTGGGTGCTTTTGCCCTCTGGAGCACACCCTTAATAGATCTTTTTGCTACCTTCAAAAGTGTTCCGCACTTAGTGATGTGTGTGTTCTAGAGTTTTCCTTGAAAAAGTCTCCTAAGAGACTGGTTCTGCTTTCAGTAGTACTCCGTTCTGCTGTATGCATTTCCATTTATTCCCCTGATACTACAAGTGCCAAAGAAAATCGCGCAGGACAAGCACAGCTCATTTTCATACCCACACTGGGTTTGGAGGGTCTGGTGTTCCGAAGTACAGATCCAGATCGTATTTCTGATTGCAGTTACTTCTGTGCATTGCATCAGTGAGCTGCCGACCTTGTCAGTTGAGCTTTAATTTTCTTCCATGTTCCCTGATAAGAGGCAGTCCATAATGCATTTCTCCCCTGTACACAGCATTGGTCTAGAGAGGAGGGAGGGCTTTACCAGTTGGACTCTTGTCAGGCTCTTTTACACCGATTGTGGAGGAGGATTGTATTGCGGATTGTTTGATTTGCTGTTGTGTAAAAAGGAAAGGCAGTCCAAAAATGGACCTTAATGGGGTGGATTGTCCTCTGCATCAGTGAGTTATGCCTTGGCCAGAAAATGTCCTCCCTTGGTCCTTAGAGCTCATTTGACCAGTGTAAAAGCTACTTCCAGTGTGAAAGCAATCTGATCAGCCACACTCATCTGAAGGCATGGAAAAAATATTCTTTTCATCCTCATTTTGGGGAGTCTGCCCATTTGCTGGGAACAGGAAAACTAGCCTGTGAGAGTCGAATAATTGCAGCTACTTAGTCATTCCTAACTCAAGAATGTCTAGTTTCCTTTTCTTTTAAGCCTGCTGCTATCATTTGTAAAATTACATTAATGATCAGTTATGACGAAATTGGTCATTTATTGGCCTCTTGTTCTAATACCAAACCTCAGATGGAATAGGGTTGTTCAATTGTTCCCTGCTGCCATGATATCCTGATTCTCGACTCCTTTCCCCCTTTACAAAGGTCTTTTCTGCTTATCACTCTAGCCTTTGTATTGGTTACTGATACGATAGTGGCTCGTTCAGTTACTGTCACCTACTCTAATAATCATTGTTTCGCCTTTACTGAAATATTTTCAAACTCACTAATGGAAGTGATCTTCATGGCTATAGATGTGCATAATGTCAATCTCTACATTTTATTGATTAGATAATTATTTTAAGATGTCCTTGCTTGGACTTTGTGAATTCTGGGAAAGCTCCTAATAAAGTATGACTGCCATTTCTTCATAGGGCGACCTTCAGCGAATTTGCAGCAAAACATGCCAGAGACTACAGATTCAAAGCTATCGAAAAAATGAAAGACCGCGAGGCACTTTTCACTGAATTTATGATGAGTTCTCGGAAAAGAGAGAAGGAAGATTCCAAGTCCAGGGGCGAGAAGGTAAGTGCTTTTTTAAATTTCAAATGGTTACACTATTTTCGTAGTGCACAAGAATCACAAATGGTAAACAACTGTTACGTTTATATTGACTACCACTACACATCTTGATTGACCCATTTTCCACTTTTTCATAACACCTCACACAATTGTTGATTTCCCACCTTTTTTTTTTTTTACCTTCCGAAGCAATTTAGTTTTTTAGTTATTTTTTAAAAAACTTTACCCTATGTTTATCTTTTATCACCTTTTCAAATCCTATTCATGCATTAGTGGCTTCTTTGAAGATCCCAGTAATGCATGTCCCTGTTTATGTTAATAGCTTTCAGTTGTAGAATGCCAGGGAAGAGTATGTAATATGTAATCCATAAATGTAGCCGAGTTTTATCTTCATTCTCTTTAAGGTTGGTATATGTTACAAGAGCTGATCATAGGGAAAGACTAGTGAATCGTCTTAGACTTAGAAAGTTTGCTTAGAAAGTTTGTTGGAAAAAGTTTTTTTCTAATGGGAACTCTTATTTTTAACCTGAAGGTCTGGTTTTGAATTACCTTGGTACGTTGGCACAGTGACACTTTTTTTTGTATGACATATCGTTTATGGATTTCAAAGCACTCTTTTATCCTCCTTTTCCCCATTAAGCAATACCATTTTAGACTTTTTCTGTAAACATATCCGTATAAATTGCATCTCTTCAGATATAAAGGTCGTCTATTAAAGATTAATGACTTTCAAATGTCATTTGCCTGAGGTGTCAGGAGCACAAGCTCACCACTGTGAAGGCAGACTCGGAGGGAAGCGCTATCAATATTGTAACCATCAAAACACACTGCCACTTAACTGAACGTTCTTTTCTCGTGATTTGAGGAAGGGAAAAAGCCATAATAGTGTAGTATTTCATGACCTTTAGAAGCACATAAGGATATCCTACTAAACTGAAAACGTTGATATTGCTTCTTAACTAGAGATAGAGGCTTTGCCATCCCTCGAAAAAGGAGTGTATGTATTTAAATTATCTAACGCCCTGTTATTAAAATGAATAAAATCATAATGACTGAAAAACAAAGATTTTTTTTTATGTGATATGTTTAATAATTGACTGCTGCCTTGTCTCGTCTTACCTTTGTGTTGGCGATTACAAATTATATTGACCTGCAAATTATTATGCTTCTTTATGTGAATTCTGATGCCTTTTTAAAGACTTAGTTGTTTCTTATGGTATTGATTGTGACTATTTAGGATTGGATTATATAACTTGTCAGACATGCAATAGAAAGTAAAATGTAAATGCCTTCTGTTTAGATATTGTATTTTCAGTGTTAAAGATTCGAAAATGTTTAATTGCATTCAAAACTAACCTTCTTTCTTTTGAAATACCTGTGTAACCTTTTTATGTATTCTGTTTTGTAACAAGAGGCTAGGCTTGACAGTTTTGTGCTGTTCCGCCTGTCAATCAGTCCAGCCTGATGGCTGTCAATCACTGATGCGCAAAGTACTGTGGAATTCCCTAGTGAGGAAAGAATGTGTATCTGTGTCGTGACTTTAGCATCCCGAAGCTCCGGTACTTTACATTTGTTTTCTTGTGAAATAACGAGTTGTACTCAGATGTGTAAATGAAACAAAAATATTGTATATGCTCTGTATCCATGTCTTTTTTTCTACCCATAGTAATAAAAATAACTTTGAATTTATTACATTTTAAGAAGGCAGATTGTAATGTAAAACTTTTTAAGGTATATCTATTTAGGAAAGTAACCTTTTTTTGCAAAAGAAATAGAAAAAACCTCCTTATAGAATTCAGGGCTAACATGCAATGGTTTGTATTTTAGGTTTTGTTTCTTTGGTTGTATTGTCATAGGTATTCTAAGCATTTAACTGACTTGTTCTCCCAGACTCATTCTTCCTTAGTGTGCTCTCTGCATATCCAATAGCTTTTCTGAGCATCTATAAGGCTGCATTATACACAGCTTCTATTTCCCAGACTATCTTTGGGTATTATGCTACTCTTCATGCTGTTAATTACTCTAACCTAGCCTCTGCTAGTTCTTCACCTCGTGTATAAACACAATACCTCCTCTGAGGAAAAAAAGGGTATAGGCATTTGCTTGATAACATTACAGGTAGTCTTTAATTGGTCATGGATAAATCTGAATTATGACTGCCATGTCATTTAACAAAATTGGAATTTGCTGATTAAAATGTTTGTGGCAGGGTCCTGTTTTGCAACATATTTTCAGTTTAGAGGTGGAAACTAGTTTCTTGCATAATCAACGAATGATTGGCTTACCATAAGAACCTAATTTCCTCCCATAATTTGTGGAGACTTAGCAACACTTTAATTTTTAAGTGCATGACAGCTTCACAAAAGTAATCTTTATTAGTATTTATTATGAGAATGGCCACTTAACTGCATAGCTTCTCAGGAGTTTAATATTTATAGTTTCTACTGCACGTCCTTCGTAGTCCCTGTTTTGCTTCTGAATGCATACAACTAAGCATTTTGTGCCTTGGTTTGGTCCCCATTGTTGTAGTAATGATCCTGCACTGTGTTTCTGTTGACTCATTGTGGGGGATTGAATTTACCTCTTCTATCCACGGTGCTACAGAAGGGCCGATTCTTTCCTAACTTCGCATTCCCCTAATAATTGTTGTGGACTAGTGTTTTCTCACAGTTGACTCCCATAGAGCTGATCAAGCTTTGTAGTAGCATTTTGTGAGAACCTCCAATTTCTAGTAAGAATGCTCTATCTGCCTGTAAGAAATGTGGCATCAGGGTACAATGGAAGACTTGGTGGTTCATGGAATGGTTATTGGTTGGCCTCCCATCAAAACAACTCCTATGATTCATTAGATCCTATGCAGGATATTGCCTCCTTTTGTTTTTTAGACTAGGGGAGCAAATTTCTTCCACATTCATTCTTTCATTCTGTGTTTGCTTTCTCTGGTGTTTTAATACTTACAAAGCAGTACCAGTACTTCAGCAGTTATAGATTCACAAGGTGGGTGGTTTTATTAGTGATATGGTTTATTAGCTTTCTGATGGATATTTCTAACTCCGATATCCCACGCGGCACAAAGGATCCAGAGATCTTTCATAGCAGTCCTCCTGTGCGCTGTTAGTTGGCTTCATACGGGTCTGCGATGGCTCCCTGCCTTCTCGGAACTGCAGAGCAGTGGCGTGTATAAGCACCACCCCTGCACATGTATGTCCATTCCTTTCTTTCCACGCCTTTAGGTGTGAATCTGGAACACCTCTGCCTAATATGTTTGTTTTCAGACAGCTTCTACACTTTATATAGTGTGCTATAGAACTAAGTTTCCACTTCAGACAACAGGATTCAAGCTGTGCTGCAACTTCAGGATAAAGATGCTGGCCATGGACCCGCACAATGTCTCCTTGGTGTCTGAGCTGAGGATACGGATAAGTTCTCTGATAAGTGGGCACCATGCATCTGAAGTTGATTTGAGACTGGGAGGCAAACTTGTATGTTGCCAAGCACAAGAGTGGTTGCAGCCTTTACTTGGGTACCTTTCCAAGTCACTGGCCTGTCTGATGTCTGACCATTCCACTTCCCGCTTAAACTCTTCAGGTTAGTCCAAGTCCAACAAGCATTGGCATAGCCAATAGGTCTCGCCTTTGAGACATTATACGTTTTTAGCCATGCAACAGTTGATGTTGCACCAAGGATATTGTGCTGCTTTATTAAATATTTATAAGGTCCCAAAGGCGAGAACTATTGGCTATGCCAATGCTTGTTATATAGCGCCACTTGTCAATGAAATGAGATTCATTTCAGCCCTGCTCCAGCTTACCATTTCTGTATTTAGCTCCTCATCAAATAAAGTAAAATGACAACAGAACGCGAGTGAAATGCGAATGTGAAAAAAAATCATGGATTTCTCGATTGTGAGCCATTCTTTTAATCAAAGGTAAACGCGGGGACCAGGTGGCTGTTTTGAACCAAATCATTAGCAATCTCTGCGAGATTAAACCAGATAGGATTTTGTTCTGAGCCAGTGACCATGAAAAATGTCAGGCGCTCAGCTCTTATATCCGGGGGCTTCATCTTAGCAAACAAGATTAAAGGTCCGTTGGGGAAGGAAGGAAAACACGTTAGGACAGGGAACCCTTCTAGTTCTCATTTTACAAAAAGTGCCTCACACATCAAGGCTTTTCTTATTAAATAAAAAAAGTACAATTCCATTGGTGTTTATCGTTTATGGTCCTGTCATGTCAAGCAGCAGACAGAATGTGCATAATTTAAGAGCTCCAACCCCGGTGAGTGTCACGTGCTGAAATGAACACAGAAAAAAGACAAAAAAAGTAACAGGCACAAAAACCACAGGACCCAGAAAACTGGAAGGTTCAACACAAAATGATCCTGGGTTGGATGTTGTGATTATATTTTGGTGTTAGACTCGGTCAGGAGTCAAAACACCCCCAGAGGGACGGGCTCCCCTCCTCCCCGTTATAAAACTAAAGGTGACTTCCTTAGGTGAGCCAGTGGCATGGTGCAGGGCCTCACAGTCTGACGGAGGCCTCATTAAAGGGGTACTGCATCTTGTAGCCAGACAAGAAGCACTGCGGGCGGGGGTTGGTGGAGAGGGAGTCGAGGCAGCTGCCGAGAGCAGGGACTGGGGTAGGCAGGGGAAGAAGTAATAATCTCCTCTGACCTCTCCGAGGGCCATGCCGGGCTTTTTCTTGAGCTCCTCGCACATCCTAAACTTGCAGATCTGGTGTCCCGTCTTGCGGTTCCAGCAGCTGCTATAGACGCCGCAGTTGATGAGCCGCTTGCAGGGAACACTCACCCCGCAGTCCGCCAGGTTGGCAATCTGGAAGGCACTGTAGTACGTGGCGGCAGCGGGCGAGTGCAGGTCCACGAAATGAAAAAGTGGGAGAGGTGTGGGGGAGTGCACAGAATGGAAGAGACGGCCTGGGAATGCTTCAGGGCGCGCACGAAAATTAAAGTCACCACGCTAATTTGCGCGCTGCTGCTCGCTCCCGCGAGGTGGATACCGCCACATGCACGAGTGTCTGAAAAGTGCAGACCGATCCCAAAAGGTCATATCCTAGAGCAGCGCAGGCGCGCTGCATTAGGCTCGACCTAAAAAGCGAAGAGAGACCTGACCCCGTCCGCTCTCCATTTAGGTTGCCAGTTACTAAAGCTACTTCCCAGTTGATCTCCATGCACCCAATGTTTAAAAGGACCACCACTGACCCTGCAGCAGATTGCCTTCAAAGAGGCCATCCTGCAGTTCTTTAGCTCACTGCCTGCTCCCTCTGGTATGCCTCTTGACCCAGAAAACTGCAGGGGCCTCAGTCTGGTTAGTATTGGTGGGTTCGTTCCCCACATCTGCCCTTTTTTGCCCCACTACTAGGCCCCACTGCAGACTTCCACACTGACCCCACCATCCACAACTATTGACCCGGTGCTGACGGCAATGTCTGATCCCAACGAGACATTGGCTCATTGTCGACTGGTGTGTCAGTACAAAATTACAAAAGTGCTACCGGTTGTCATGCTGAATGTATGCGAAAGTGATGGCAATGGTTGGCACTCATTTTTGGAGATCGGAAATCGTACTCCGAAGGCATGCCGCAGTCTGACCACCTCCAGACAACATCAGAAATCCTGGCCTTGATGGAGTTCTCCATAAGTGAGCCAAAGTCCCACCTAATTAGCTCTCTGTCTTCCAACTATTGGGTGATCCTGGATATGGGAGAGGTCAGGTCTTTCCCTCCGCATCAAAGAGTCCAAAACATTGGGGCTATGATCCTGATGTATGAGGCTTGCTCCTTGATCAAGTTGAGGTTGGTTCTGAAACTCCTTAACCTCCTGGGTCCTCCTTTCTGGCATCACCAGTTGGCACAAGCGGGCCCTTCAGCTGAACTTTAAGTCTCTTTGGGTGCATCAGCAAGGTCACCCTTTCAACACAGTCCAGTTCTCGGAAGAGGCAGTGGTGGTTGGCTAACATCTCTTTATCCTGTGGCAGGCCACTCTCCACGCGCACCCGGAGCAGACATTGGTGACGGACGCATCACTGCTGGGCTTGGCAGGTGTTTCTGCAGATGCAGAGATCGGGGGATATTAGTCTCCAGTGGAACAACCCAATCAGTCCTAAGTCTCTGCCTGAAATCATTCAAATATTTGCTTTTGATGAAAAGTTATAATTTTTCATCAAATCTCAACTGAATTTTTTTTACTGCAGAGGTAAACGTTTATCTCAGTATAAATGACAGGTATAGCATTGGAAGAGCTGCAAACTTGGCTACAGAAAAAGTACAGTAAGCAACAGAAGCACAAGCTTCGGCTATGTGCACACATCCGGTACAGCACAAGCTTGCATTACACACTATACAGCTAGAGCAATAGTAGTGGTGCAGTCTATACAGAGTGATTGGGTTCAGCAAAGGCAGAAGTTATGTTATGTTACGTCTATTTATTGTGCGCGCAGCGACTCCAGCCAAGGAGCGTCCCGGCGCAAAGACAAGGTAGCTCGTAACACAACGGGAAGTAAAAAGAGGCAAATAAACAGCTAAAACAGGAGCAGGGACAAAGACAACTAAAACAGGAAGGTTTTTATCGCCTTCCGGAAAGTCAGAAGGTCCTCAAGCAAGCGGATTTCAACAGGCAAGGAGTTCCATGCTGACGCAGCCAGTACCCGAAACGAGCGGCCTCCCATGCGGCTAAGCCTGAATCTGGGAACCACCGCAAGGGCCAGACCTTGGGAGCGGAGGCAACGGGCAGGAACATAGAAAGACAGACAATTCGACAGGATTTCCGGGCCTGTACCTCTCAAGATTTTAAAAGCGAGGCACAGGACTTTAAAGAGAATACGCTTCCTAACCGGAAGCCAGTGTAGGGAGCGAAGGACACCTGTCACTGAGCAAAATCTTGGTAAGCCGACGATCGCCCTCGCCGCAGCATTCTGAACCCGTTGTAATCGGGTTAGTTCAGCCTGATTGGCCCCAGCCAGGAGAGAGCTGGCATAATCCAGGCGAGAGATGATAGTGGCCTGGATCACCAGCTGCCTGGTCGGGGCGTCAAAGAACTTGAGAACAGGTCTCAAGCCCCTCAGAAGACCGAAACAGCAGGCCGCAGTTCTTTTCGTATGGCCTATAAAAGAGAGGCCCGCATCCAGCCATATCCCCAGATTTTTCACTTCCGATACCGGGATCGGAGTGGGACCCAACTCTGGAGGCCACCAGTGGTCACCCCACAGCTCCACTCCCTTCCCGACGACCAACACCTCTGTTTTAGTGGCGTTTAGCTGAAGGCAGTTGCCTGTCAGCCAACTAGCCACCGCCTTCAGTCCGGACTGAAACCTGGGGGCCTCAATTTCCGCATCCCCGCTGAGCGTAACCGCCAGCTGAGTGTCGTCGGCATACGAGACCAGGGTGAGGCCCCACTGCCTGGCGACATCAGCCAGCGGCCTCACGTAAAGATTGAACAACGTGGGACTCAGCGAGGACCCTTGCGGAACCCCCATGGCCAGTGGATGGTAACTGGACTTGAAGGGAGGGATGGCAACACAGAAGGAGCGGTCGTCTAAGAAGGAGCGGAACCATTGCAATACCACACCGCCAATGCCGGTCTCCTCGAGCCGACGCAGGAGGATGCTGTGGTCTACCGTATCAAAGGCGGCGCTGAGATCTAACAGAATAAGCGCCGCCGTTTGACCAGCATCCAACCTTGCCCGGAGATGTTCCACCATCACAAGTAACGCAGTTTCCGTACTGTGCCCAGCACGGAATCCGTTTTGTGTGGGGTCGAGGGCATTGGTCCGAGTCAGATGTTCAGACAGGGCCAAATTGACGTGGGCTTCAGTGATCTTGGCTGGCCAGGGTAGCAGCGAGATGGGGCGATAGCTTTCAGGCTTAGAGGGGTCCAGGGTAGGCTTTTTAATAATCGGGGATACCACGGCTTGTTTCCACTTAGATGGTACAATTCCCGATTCCAAGGAGAGATTGACAAGGGAGCATACAACTGTACGCCCCATAAAAGCCTGGTCTCGAAAGAGAGCAGGCCTTACTGGGTCAGATGGAGACCCAGATTTAACTTGCAACGCAAGTTTGTCAAAACCGTCCAAGGCAAGGGGGGGGAAAACAAGCAGTGTGGTCTGATGGTGAACCCGATTAATACTTTCCACAGTGGACCCTATGCTAGGGAATGTCCTGTAGATGGCTAGGACCTTCCCCAAAAAATAAGAGGCAAGGGATTCACATTGGGAAAGGGAGCTTACGGTTGTAGTGGTAGTCCGCTTCGCCATAAGTTGTTTTACGGCCTTAAAAATAGCCTTTGACGGATTTGGGCTGTTCCGGAATTCGGTAGCATAGAAGGCCGCACGAGCCCTGCAGATAGCTCGATGGTAGAGCTTAACGGACCTGGTATATGCGGCTTTTAAATCAGCCGCATAGGTTTTCCTCCAGGCCCTCTCTGCTCGTCTACAGGCGCCCTTTAGGGCCCGAAGTGCGCCATCGTACCAGGGACTGGACTCTCTAGAGTTGATTTTAGTTGATACAATAGGTATCAGAGAGTCCAAGGCCCTGGTGATCCAAGAACAGAAGAGGTCATACCCCTTTTCCACATCCGTCAAAAGGTCCAGCGGCTCCTCTAATAGAAGACGATGGAAGTCTTCTAACCTAAGCTTTTTCCAAGCCCTCTTCTGAACCCATCTAGCCGACGAGATGGAGGGAGTGGCAGAGACAGGGCATAGAATGGACACCAAGAAGTGATCTGTCCACTCCACCGGAGAAACAGAAGTAATTTGAATCCCCGGCAGATTGGTGAACAAGGGATCCAAAATATGCCCCCCCGAGTGGGTAGGCTGGGACACCATCTGAAGGAGTTGAAAGGCCTCTAGGTCAGAGGAGATGGAACGCACTGTCAGGCCAGAGAGGGTGTCGAAATGCAGGTTTAAATCACCCATGATAGAAAAGTTGGCACAATCTGCAACCAGAGGGCCAACAATATCGGGGAAGGCATTTCTGAACGCCACCTCACTGCCGGGTGGACGATAAACGACCATCCCGGACAGGGTAAACTCCGGGCTGACAGAGACCTTGAACATGGCACTTTCGCACCCAGAGATGGTTAGGGCACTCCAGACGCAAGGGTAGATAGTTTTTACCACTAAGGCGATACCACCGCCCCTAGACAGCCTATTCAAGGTGTATATTGAATAGCCGGGTGGGCAGGCTAGATTGGTAATAGCGGTATCAGCGTCCTGCAGCCATGTTTCCGTCATGGCGAGTACGTCGGGAGCTTCCTCCTCAATAAGGTCATAAATATGCTGATAATGCTTCAGCGCGGACCTGACATTTAGGTTCAGGATCCTCAAAGTAGTAGGAATGCCTATAATGCGGTGCGTCTCCGAGGAAACCGTCCTTGAGAGGGGGCGCGGGGAGTCTAGAGCCCACCCATTACAGAGGCAATGATAAGGGCCACGCAGTGGGTGTACCGGAGGCAGGGTGCAACAGCGGCTTACCTGACCGATGGAAAGCAGGCAGTCCCGCGAATACGTCAGCATGGTAGAGCCGGGATAGAATGATGCTCCCTAGCCAGAGTACCGCGACGTCCAGCGCGTCCTTAGCGCGGACGGGCGCAGACGGGCAGGACTCTGGCACGACTCCGGCCACGCGAGGACGCGCCCGCTGCGCGATCCCGCTGCGCTAGGGGAAGTGCAAGCTTGAGGCACAGAGAATATGTTTAGCATATGCACAGGTTGCAAGCTTCCTCATACACAAAAG
This sequence comes from Lissotriton helveticus, assembly GCF_964261635.1. NCBI lineage: Eukaryota > Metazoa > Chordata > Amphibia > Caudata > Salamandridae > Lissotriton > Lissotriton helveticus. The sequence continues at coordinate 716,796,208 of NC_136068.1, read as the reverse complement.
TTGGATGAAGCAGATGTATAGCAACTGTCACTTGACAGGTTCAAGATGGCCAAAAGCAGTTAGCTTGACTAATCTCAAACACAGAGAGGTATTCTGAAGGCAGCACAAGTGTAAGTTTCCTTCACAGGAACAGCTTAGACACTCAAATACATTGAGAAATTTGTCAGAGGTAATAAATCCTAAATCTGCATTACACATTATGTTCAGGCAGTCACTGATTTATTCGAGCTGCGGCCATCTACTAATGATGAATGGAGAAAGGGTGGGCTTTTCTAGTGAAGGGCGGATGGTCTATACAAGTGTGCTCCCTGTACATGCTTAGTGATAGTCTTAATTAAACAGTTACCAAATGCTGCAGACACGCTGCAATAATGCTTTTGTTTCTGCCTGAACATAGTGCGGTCTGCTTACTTGTATTGGTCAGAATTGGGTTTACAGAGCCCCAACACTCATATGGAGAAGCTGCTATTGCTCCCACACGCTGTAACCACCAGTTATTCATGCTCTGCTTCTGAGAAAAGGGAAGAGATAAACTGATGTCAATGTGTAGGCATAGCGCTTAAATGCAGCTTAGTTTAATTATTTTCAGGATGGTATGGAGCCAACACGAGGCTCATGGCACTACTTAGCGGTCCAGGGGAGCACTGCTATGATAAATCTGAGGATCCAGTCTGACGCCTAGGCAATATTCGAAGGTGTGGATTCTGTGGTTCAAGTATCCACTAGAAGGAGTGTTACTGAAGTTAAGTAACTTGTTGTTTGGACTGTTGAAGCAAATGTTTTAATCCCTGTATCATCTCCTCCAGTTTTCCTTCTTTTCAACATTGCTCAAGACACGAAGATGGGGTCGGATTGAGTACTCCTCTTAGATCAACTTGTACGTTGCCTCAGTATGTTTGTGTCCTTGGCGCTGTGCCGTTTTCGTCTTTAAGAAAATTAGACACAGGTCCTTGGTTCCTAATGGTCTTTTATACAACCGGTATTTGATTAGATTATTGTTGTATTGGGTTTAGTTTTAGTATTCACTTCCTCTTGTCTTAAATCTATATTCAGTTTTTTTTCACTCCAGATTATTCTCCTACTCTGAAACCCTTTTTGTACTGCAGTGCACCTTTTGGACTTGATATCATACATTGAATTTCAGCCATTTCTAATAAGTGTGCAACAATAGGCATAAGTAGTCCGCATTGTTTCAGTTGGTTTTCAAAGCCAGAGACTAGCGATCCATCAAGTCCTGTATGAGGACTCAATGCCCTTTAGAGGTTGACTGAAAATATAGTCACAGCTCTTCATTTATGTTTTATTAATCCTCCACAGTTTGTTAGTAAATAGGGTGCTGAGAAGATCTTCGTGACACTATCAATCTCTTCAGACTTGTAAACCTAGTGACCCCTTAATAACTAAGCACAAGAGAGACCAGCATGTTTACACTCTTTATAGTTTAGATCCAGTTTTGTAGAGCCTGTGTTGGGATTTTATCAATTAACATTTTAAAGGTTTGGGAATAATTTTGACTCAATGTTCTTCCTTACATTGCTGCTGAAGTTGACACAACTAGTATTTCCGGGTTTTGTTTTAACCCAAAAAAGTCAAATTCCATTCCATTATGTTCACCACTCATGCTCACTGTAAAGGGGGCAAAGTCATGAAGTGTATTTAGAGGTTGATCTTTGAGAAAGGGTTAGTGCTTGGGAAGAGTTCAAATTAATCTTCTTGACATATTGAATTGTGCCCCTGCACATACTGACTGATAGGCCACCAGATTCAAGGGAGGTGTGAGGGCTAGATGAGAGTAGGAGATGGGGTCCGGGGAAGGCATGTAGGAAATCCAAGAAGGTGGTGCCCACATAGCGCACCTAGGACCACATTGGGAATGAGTTTCACATGCCCTGAATCAATCTTACTTGTAAGTAATGCTAACAAAATTATTTCCTGTCACATACTCACTGTTTCTGCTTCTTGGTGAAGCAATCCTGCAGCATGTGCATCTGCCCCTGCAAGTTGGTTTGGCCTAGCTAACATTGTTCCTTCAAAGCTACCCAAGGCACATGAGTGGTGGATGCCCCTAGTGGAGTTCAGGGATTGGATCGCCTTGACTTGTCCTTATTGCACACATGTAGGGAAGTGCTGGGAACAAGGGTGAGACGACATTAACAATCAAGCCATGGAGGTGAAGGTATTGAACAAAGGGTGAACAGCGAGGAGGAGTAAAAGAAAGCATAGGGAGCTAGTGCCATAAGGGATTCAATTAGCGGATTTGAACAAGGAGACATCAGAGAATACAGGAAGATGCGGGACTAAAGAGACAGGTGATGGAGGAAATGGCGAAGCGAGGCACGAGATAAGAATGCATTTGGAAAGGAGAAGAAAGAGGGGAGCTGGGAGAAACCAGAGGAGCGCAAGCAGGACGGAAGACAAGTGTCATGGACAGGCAAATACATGGTTTATGAGCAGTAAGGCATACTGGGTCTCAAAGAAACAAATGTATAGAGGCAGAGAGGGCATATAGTCTGGGACCACGCATAGGGAGGCCCAGGAGGAGCATGGACAAGAAGGTAGTGGGAACATTCATTTTGCAGCGTGAATCTTTCTGGATTCACTATGCTGTGCATATTCCGCAATCTGGTGGTTGGGTCCGGATTCGTAGTCCTTTTTCTCTCTTTTTTTTTTTTTTTTTTGTCGTAGCCCAGTGGGCGTCTACGTCCCACCATTTGGTGTACCTTGGGTGCCATCTTCAGATTCTTTTTTCCGCCGTTGGGTCCGGATCGTCGCGTGAAGCTCCAGAAGTTTTGGAGGGGAAAAGAAGGAAATACAGCAACTCTTCGGTAAAGACCTGAGAAGATCTGGAGAAGAGGACCATCAGAGAAGAGACGACGAAGAAAGGAAAGAACTTCGAGATCTTCGACGTCCTTGGAGGAATGCGCACACAGGGGGCCCCCTGAGCGCAGGGATGTACAAGACACCCTTTAAATTCTGCAAAAACTGCCACCACAAGTTCGCGCAGAAGGACCAGCACCTGGTCTGCAACCTCTGCCTGCCAATCGACCATGAGAGCAGAGACTGCAACGCCTGCTCCGTCTTCAAGCCGAAGACACTCTAAGTTCGAGAGAGACAGAGGACAGCTCACCACACGATGCAGGGCAAGGGCCAGGCCCCGACGCTTTACGAACTGGGCCTCCACCGACGACGAGGACAACATCGCAGAAGGTCAAGATGACTTCACGGTCGCAGAGACAGATAAGAAAACGCCTGACAAGGTAGGAGAGTCTACGACCCCGAAAACCCCCACAGGGTCTCGAAAGCCAGAGGCAGACTCTCGAAAGTCAGAGCCCAGAACCTCGAAAGGAGCACCGCCGCCGAAAACTTCGACGACCGAAGCTGCATCCTCCGAAAAAGAGCCCAGCGGATCCTTCGAGAAGGACTCCCGGAGGCCGAAGACCAGCGAAAAGCAAAGGTCATCGAAGCAAGCCCCCGAAAAAGGGTCTTCGACTTCGAAGGAAAAGGAGCCGAAGAAAGTTTCGACGGCGACACCGCCGAAAAGAGCAGCCGCAACGCTCGACGACGAGCAGGCCGCAGAGATACAGAGAAAGAAAAGAAGGCTCGAGGCCGAAATGGAGAACATCCTTCAAAGAAAGAAGGACTTCGATGAAAACATGAGAAGTTACAGGATCCCCTCGAAGCCGGCACCGGCCATCGCTGAGGTACAGGAGCACGAGGAGTTCGACGTCGAAGAGACGCCGAAAACTCCGGACCCCTCGGAGCACGAAGAGGAAGAAGACCTCTACTACACAGAAGGGGATTACGGGGAGCAGCAGTCAAGCTACGGCTCAGGTTCCTCGACGGCCCAAGACCAGGAATGGCAGGACATCGAGGCCGAAAACCCGGAGGAGGCTGTAAACCCGGAGGAGGCTGTTGAGACATACCCCTTGAGGCCTTCGCCACCGGATGACATTGGGGCATACAATGAGGTGGTCAGGAAGGCAGCAGCAGCTTTTGGAGTTAAGCTGGAAGAGGAGAAGCCAAAAGCAGATTTCCTGCCGGAAACATTGCTCCCCACGCAGACAAGAAGCCAGTTCTTGCCCATGCTAAAGAGTATCACAGACCAGGGGAAGGAAGCCTTCAAGGACCCGGCTACATGCAGATCAGTAACGCCGAGGACGGAGAAGAAATACAAATTCTCCTCCCAGGACCCAGCTTACATCAAGGGATCCGTCACAGCAGATTCAATAATCGCTGCAATGGCCAGAAAAAGGGCAAACGTCCCAACAACATCTGGACCTCCACCTGACAAGGAAAGCAGGAGGATGGATCTAACTGGCAGGAAAATAGAGAGGAACGCCGCAACGCACTGGCGGATGGCGAACTCCAACGCCCTCCTGAATAGACATCAATACCAGCATTGGGATGAGATGGGCCAATTGCTCAAGCACCTCCCGGAACAATACTGTGAGAGGGCATCACACCTTGTGGAAGAGGGGAAAGGCATCGCTAACTCGTGCCTGAAGACAGCCTTGGATGGGGCAGAAACATCCAGCAAGACTGATGGCTATAGGCATCACAGAGAGAAGGCAAGCCTGGCTCAGGATCTCAGGCTTCAAGGCTGAGGTTCAGAACAACATCCTGAACACACCCTTCAACGGCGAAACACTGTTCGGAGCCCCAGTTGATGAGAAGCTCACCCAACTGAAGAAGGTCAACAAGACGGCATGGTCCATGGGGGCCCTGCAATCCAGGGGGATGAGAAGGGGCACTCCTACACGGAGGCTGAACGGCAGGGGTGGAAACCAGCAAGGGCAATCACACCAGGCATTCCACCATGGACAACAGAGTGACAACCAAAGTCACCAGGGCCAGCAAAGGCAAAACTGGAACTACCAGAGCAGGGGCCAGTCCTTTCGATCAAGAGGAAATGGACGGGGCCAGAGAAGGAGAGGCGGTGAACAACCCCCCTCTAAGTGACTTCACACGGAAAAAGGTGCTCTCCCACTCGAACCCTCCGGATGAGGAGCAAGGAAAAACAAAGAGGAGAGGGCTACACGGACAAGACACAAAGGAACATGTGACTCCAGTAGGAGGAAGATTGAGATTTTTTCTCCAGGAGTGGAGAAAAATAACCACAGACAAGTGGATACTCAATATTATGCAGTTCGGATACTGCATAGAGTTGGAAAAGAGACCACCAAACAGAAAGCCAAAGAAAAGAGAGCACTCGGGAAGAGAGCTGCGATTACTCCAAGAGGAAGCTCAAGAACTCCTCCTCAAAGCGGCCATCGAACGGGTTCCATTCAAAGAACGGAACAAGGGAGTGTACTCAAACTACTTCCTGGTGCCAAAAGTGGACGAAAGTCTAAGACCCATCCTGGACCTACGGTTCCTAAACAAATACGTAAAGACTCAAAAATTCAAGATGACGTCCCTACAAGAGGTCATCCCGCAGATAAAGGCCGGGGACTTCTTGTCCACCATAGACCTCAAAGATGCGTACCTGCACATCCCCATGAACTGGCAGCACAAGCACATGCTAAGATTCACAGTGAAGAAGGATCACTACCAATTCACAACCCTGGCATTCGGCCTAAAGTCCGCACCAAGGGTGTTCAACAAATGCCTCGCGGCAGTGGACGCACATCTAAGAAGGAAGGGGATACACGTGTACCCCTACCTCGACAGCTGGCTCGTAAAGGCAAGCTCTCACAGGACATGCAAAGATCATGCAGAACAGGTCACAAGAACGCTAGCAAGCCTGGGATTCTCCATACACTGGGGAAAATGCTCGATGGAACCAGAGCAAGTGAAAATCTTCCTGGGCGCTCAAATCGACACCGTCCAATGCAGGGTGTTACCCAGCGATAAGAGAACACTCAGCCTACTGAGGGAGAAACGTCACTACCAGAAGGGGCGAGCTCTGGCAGTGAGGACTGTGAGCAAGATCTTGGGGATGATGGCGTCATGCATACACCTGGTCCCCAATGTACGCCTACAAATGAGACCACTCCAAGAGTGGCTGCAACAGCAATGGTCACAAGCTACAAGAAGTTGGGAGGATCTAGTGGTTGTAACGCACAGGGTGCAGGAAGAAATAAGATGGTGGACCAAGGAAAGAATAACAGTAGGGAAACCTCTAACACCACCGGACCCAACAGTGACCATCACCACAGACGCATCCCAGAAGGGATGGGGCGCACACATTAACAGGCTCAAAGTGAGGGGTCTGTGGAGCCCTACAGATGCAGTCAGACACATCAATTACCTGGAATTGAAAACAGTGTTGCTAGCCCTCAAGGCCTTTCAGAAACACCTGTACAACCAGAAGGTGCTAATACAAACAGACAACACCACAACAATGTTTTACATAAACAAACAGGGGGGAACTCAATCATTCCCTCTGTCAAGCTTGGCACAGGAAATCTGGAGATGGGCTATACCACTAAAAATAGACCTGCTAGCCATACACCTGCCAGGGAAGCGGATTGGCTCAGCAGGCAGACTTCAGCGTCTCACGAGTGGGAACTCAATATTCAGGAAACAGAGAGACTATTCAGGAGGTGGGGCACATCAACAATAGACCTGTTTGGAACACACCGGAATGCAAAATGCCAATACTTTGCATCCAGGCAACCAGAGGCACTATCACGGGGGAATGCCCTATGGATAAGCTGGTCAAAAACATTTGCCTACGCTTTTCCCCCAATATCACTGATCCCCAGGATTCTCAACAAATGCATGACGAGCAACATGACGCTCATCCTGGTGGCACCACAATGGGCCAGGCAGACCTGGTACTCTCAGATAATGGAGATGGCGCAGCCCCCCCCCCCCCCTCCCCACAAGTTCTCAAAAAGAAGAGACCTACTCTCCATGGAAAACGGAGAAAAGTTCTACACCCAGAGCCGGAGAGCCTCAACCTCTCAGCCTGGCTCCTGAGGACTTAGAGTTCGCACATCTGAAACTACCAGAGAGGCAAGAAGGCCCAGCACACGCAAGTGCTATGGGGAAAAATGGAAAAGATTCACTCAATGGTGTTGCAAGAAAAAACTCCATAGAAAACTGACCAGGGAATCTACGGTGCTAAGGTACCTCACGCACCTAATTAAAGCTAAGCTTAGGTCATCCTCGCTGAGGGTGCACCTGGCAGCGATTGTGGCATACACAAGAGGAGAAACAGGGAGAAGCTTCTTTACATCCCAAGTCGTAAAAAGATTCCTGGAAGGGGCTAAAAGAATAGCGCCACCAAAGAGAATGCCGCCACCGGCCTGGAACCTAAATGTGGTACTAACGAAGCTCATGAAAGCACCTTTCGAACCCATCCACAAAGCATCACTGCAAACGCTAACAATGAAAACGGCCTTTCTGGTAGCAATCACCTCGCTACGAAGGGTGAGCAAACTGCAGGCACTCACACTGCAGGAACCCTACATCCAGATACACAGTGACAGGGTCATGAGAACAGACCCACACTTCATGCCAAAGGTGGTGTCAAGGTTCCACATGAATCAGAGTATTCAGATTCCTAGCTTCTTCCAAAACCCCACTACAAGCGTCGAGAGGTCGCTCCACACTCTAGATGCAAGAAGGGCTGTGATGCACTACATTGAAAGGACGAAGGGACACAGGAAAACAAAACAGTTCTTCGTATCCTTCGCCAACAGTTACATGGGTAAACCAGTGACTAAAAACACCGTAGCTCGATGGATCGCACAGACAATACAATTCTGCCACAAACAAGTGAGCCAGGAGCTAACAGGAGGGGCACAGGCCCACTCCACCAGGAAGAAAGGAGCAACAATTGCTTTTCTGGCCAACACACCAATTCAGGACATATGCCTGGCGGCAACATGGGCTTCAGTGGACACGTTCACTAAGCACTATTGCGTGGATGTACAAATGAACAAGGAAGCACAAGTAGGACAAAAGGTGCTTCAACATATATTCAACAACCAACGCTCATCTTCCACCCAACCGCCACAAAAGTAACGAAAACCGCTACAAAATCTATGCACAGCATAGTGAATCCAGAAAGATTCACGCTGCAAAACGAATAGTTTCTTACCTGTCGGTGTAGTTTTGCAGCTTGAAGATCTTTCTGGATTCACTAGCGAACCCACCCGCCTCCGCCAGAAAGATGAGGCTGGAGAGGAAGGTGGAAACACATAGAAAAGAAAGCAAGTTGAAGCTTACAAGATACGTGAAAAGAATTACGTTGAAAAAACGATTAACAAACATAGCCATGGATTCACTACAAACACAGAAAAGAAAAAAGACAGAAAAAAAGAATCCGAAGATGGCTCCCAAGGGTGGTAGCTTCCGCCGGAAGCACGCCAACGTCACCGAAGGTACACCAAATGGTGGGACGTCACCTGGGCTACGACCCAAAAAAAAAAAGAGAAAAAAGACTACGATTCCGGACCCAACCACCAGATTGCGGAATATGCACAGCATAGTGAATCCAGAAAGATCTTCAGGCTGCAAAACTACACCGACAGGTAAGAAACTATTCGTTTTGTCTGATATGAATGTAGCACTGCCTTTTAAGGCAAGATAGTGCTACCATTTTCCGCAACAGTGCTCGGGCACAGTAAGTGAGCAAGCCATTTTACACTATTTAAACAATAAATCAGCTGCCCATAGATAGCTGCAATAAATAAAGTATATAGAGTGTTTTAGCAATAGCGCCGGTGCAATAACAATTTTATATTTTTATGAATACTCCATATGATGTTCCTCCTATTCTTTCTCGTTTGAGATTCTGGTTTCCTCCTGTTTAATTATTGCTGCAGTTTGATTCCATGCTTCTTTTGTGAACAACTGGCAGTTTCTACAGAAAGGTGTTTGCCAATCTATAAGCACAGCGCATACTAGTGCACAGAGTATGTGGGAATCCAGCAACAAAAAAGCATGGCTAAATATCACCTTAAGAATAAAATACATGAAATTACTTATACGTGGTATGTGGAAGGGAAGTGGATATAGAAGAAGGCATTGTTTTATCCAAAACGTGGTTGATGCCGATAGTTCAAGGAAGATATATCTAAAGATAAGGAATAATACAAGTAGTTAGACTAAAAGGTGAACTCCGTGCTTATGGGTTGTTAGGCAGGTACCCTTAAAGGCAAAGAAGTTTGCCTCACCATTTCTATAATAGCGTTTGTAACCGAGTGGCCTGCGCAAAATCAGGGCTATGGCTTTGACAGATGGGATCTGGAAGATGGAGACTTTGGCAAACAGGGCTCTTGGAGAGACGGATAGGAGACAGGCTTTGCTAAGGGCATTGCTATAATAGCAAATTGTTTTGTAAACACTGGAAAAACAGTATCTGGCATGGTTTTGTGGCACGTAAACATATAAACCTGATTAACCACTAATTTTCAGACTTGTTACGGAAGCACTGAAAAATACAGGCCGTAACATAGAAAAACTATGAAATCAAAAATGTAATTATAACTAACTTTTCTGAGCATGGATGTGTCATTCACGTAATCTAACAATCTGAAAGAGACTTGTTAGTGATAAATTCCTTACCTTAGAATATCCCCAGGCGTCAGGCTGGATCCGGAAAGTTTTCTGCATAGCAGTATCTCTGCGTGCCAGTAGGTGACGCCCTGCGGCTACGCGCCAGTCACTGGCGTCGTAGGCGCCGAGATGACGTCACGGAGAGTACTTGAGCACCACCCATGCGCGCTGACGTCAGTTCGTTCTTTTTCCGTGCCGAAAAGCGCAGATCGGATTGAGCACGTACCTTTGTCATTTTTTAAACACCTTTTTGAGGCTTTTGTCTCCTTCTCTTGACTCCTGGTGCACGGAGGGACGCCCGGCTTTAAGTCTTGTGAGTTGTGCTACCGTAATATGTCGAAGGCGGACCCCCATGTCTGCCTCTACTGCCTGGAGCATGACCATGACTCCCGGGACTGCTGTGCCATGGCCCGAAGGCTTTATGGGAGCGGCGCTGGAAGTTGCTGGAGGTCCGGCACTCCTCTCACCGCTGCTCCTGGTCTAGGGACCGTTCGCGGGACCGCTCGCGGGTCGGGAGCCATTGCTCCTCGGACTCTATAGTCTTCCCCTTCAGATTCCGGTAAGCGACGCCATAATAAGTCGAAGAAGCGCGTTCGTTCGCCGACGTCCCCCCGTCGCTCCCCTGAGGCGGACGTGGAGGCTACTCCTCTGGAGCCTGGGAGTCCCGCAGCCTACCCGCTATACCCGGGTCCGTCGGCGACTCCCGAACAGGTGCAAGAGTTTCTGTTGGCCTGGCAGCACCGCCTCTGGCGCCAGCCTCTGAGCCACTGGATTCGGCGCCAAAAGGTGCAGTGCCGCTGGTTCCCGGACCATTTCGTTCCGGCCTGGGATCCGCATTGGGATGCGGCTCCGGTTCAGCCCCGTCAGGCGCCGCTCCCAACGCCGCTTTCCCCCTCTCCGGCTCCGGCCTTGCCGCTGCGGCCGGCTCCTTCAGACTCCGGAGCAGATGAGGATTGGGATGGCTCCGAGGACCCCATTGCGCGGCAGTTTGACTCTGAGCAGGATTGGGTGGATTACCTTCCAGATGTGGGTGAACTTGATGTGTCTTCTGACCCGGGGTTTGCCTCACCGCCGCCTACTATGGAGGAAGGCGCTTCCTATACTATGGTGCTACGTCGAGCCGCGGAGGCTCTCCATCTCGTCTACGTCGTCTGAGCCGCTGCTCCCTTTCAATGAGGCTCTTACTGAAGTTCTCTTGGGTACTTGGTTGTGGCTGGCCACGGGAGCACCAGTAGATAAGAACGTCGCTAGGCGTCATCACCCGGCGCCTGGTGATACCGCCTTCTTGACCACTCACCCCACGCCTGAGAGCCTGGTCATTCAGGCCTCAACATTGCAGAGTGCCTTTCCCTCGGCTCCGCCGGATAAAGATTCTAAGAGGCTGGACCAATATGGCAAGAGCTTGTTCTCCTCAGCCAGTTTGGGGTTGAGGTCGGTTAATACCACCAGCTTATTGGGCTGTTACTCCCACACAGTATGGGATTCCGTGGCAGAGGTCCTGCCTCAGTGCTCTGAGGAGGTCCAGGCTGTCCTTTCCCAAGCGATTACGGAGGGCAAGGACGCGGCGAAGTTTGCCATCAGGTGTGGTCTGTACACCGCTGATTTGTTGGGCACGGCGATTCCCATGACTGTAGCGTTGCGGCGCCATGCCTGGTTGCGGTCTACCGGGTTTCCGCCTGATGTTCAGAGCTCGCTCATCGACATGCCCTTTGATGGCTCCCGCCTCTTTGGTGACAATGCCCTGGAGCGCTTTAAAGACTCGGCCAAGTCTTTGGGTCTTTCCACGAAGAACCCTGCCACTTCTGGGTTTCGTTCCTTTCGGGGCCAGGGTAAGACCATCCAAGCACGCTCTTCCAGTAAGCCTGTGCAGAACCAGCCCCAGCTCGGCCGCGAATGTGGCTTCCGCAGGGGCGGGTCTGGTAACCAGCGAGCGGGTCAGTCCACCTCCACCCCCGCTGCTTCCGCCTCTTAAGCCTTCCTAATCCGTGCTTCAGGGAGCACCGCACGCCAGTGGGTGGCAGAGTCCGCCACCACCTCCACCACTGGCACAACATTACATCGGACAAGTGGGTACTGCAGATAATCAGCCAAGGTTACTCGCTCCCATTTCTGTCCTTCCCTCCAGCCATGCCACCTCGGAACCACTGCATGTCGGGGGATCATTTGTCTCTTCTCCGTCAGGAAGTCACGGCTCTCTTGGCCAAGGGGGCCATCGAGCACTTTCCCGGTCAGGAAGTAGGGAGTTGTTGTTCCCACTTCTTCCCGGTCCCCAAGAAGGACAAGGGGGGCCTGCGCCCCATCTTGGACCTCCAGGACGCAAATCGCTTCCTCCGGAAGGATTAGTTCAAGATGCTAACTCTGGCTCAGGTCCTGGATGCCCCGGACCTTGGAGGCTGGATGGTGACATTGAACATGCGGGAGCCCATTTTCACATTCCCGTCCTGCCGGGCCACCGGCGGTACACGGTAGGCCAGGAGCATTTTCAGTTTGCCGTGCTCCCCTTCGGCCTTACCAGTGCCCCTCGGGTGTTCACAAAGGTGATGGCGGTGGTCGCAGTCCATCTGCGCATGTCAGGGATGTCAGTCTTCCCCTACCTCGACGACTGGCCGTTGAAGGCGGGCTAGCCCCAGACAGTTGTCACCCACCTTCAGACTACGGACGACCTCCTGCATTTGCTGGGGTTCTCCATCAACGTGCCGAAGTCGCACCCGAGTCCCCCTCAGACGCTCCACTTCATCGGAGCGGTTCTGGATTCAACACGGTTTCGGGTTTTTCCTCCAGAGCGAGTCCGGGATATTCAGGCTATGATTCTGCTCTTTCAGCCTCTATCCCAGGTTTCAGTCAGGATGACCCTCCGGCTTCTGGGCCTGATGGCCTCCTGCATCCTGCTGGTGACACATACAAGGTGGCATATGCAGGCTCTGCAGTGGCCCCTGAAGTTCCAGTGGGCACAGCATCAGGGCAACCTGTCCGATCACGTCCAGATCTCGGAGGGCGCTGCACAACAGTTACAGTGGTGGCTCCCAAATCGCGATTAGGTAATTGGCAGACCCCTCTCCCTTCCCCAACCAGAGCACACAGTGGTGACAGCTGCGTCCCTCCCGGGATGTGGAGGCCACATGGGGGAGGCAGAGATCAGAGGCCTCTGGTCTCTGGGGGAGTTCCGGCTCCATATCAACCTTCTGGAGCTGTGGGTGATCCGGCTTGCACTGAAGGCAGTCCTTCCCTCTGTCTGGGGACGTGTGGTGCAGGTGTTCACGGACAACAGCACCGCCATGTGGTATTGCAACAAGCAGGGCGGGGTGGGGTCCTGGACCCTATGTCAGGAGGATCTGCGCCTCTGGACTTAACTGGAACGTCAGGCATTACCTTGGTGGTTCAACACCTGGCAGGTTCTCTGAACTTCAGGGCACTAAGCCGCCGGTGCTTGATGGATCACTTGGGCGTGGCGCAAGGTCTCTTTCAGCAGTGTGGAGAGCCTTGGTTAGCTATATTCGCCACCGAAGAGAACATGCAATGTCGTCAGTTCTGCGCGTTGGAATTTCCCAGGCGGCACTCGCTCGGAGAGGCTTTTTGGAGCGAGTGGAGCTGCGGTCTATTGTACACCTTTCCGCCTATACCACTTCTGCCAAGAGTGCTGAAGAAGATCAGGCGCGACTGGGCCAGAGTCGTTCTTGTGGCTCCGGACTGGGCTTGAATCGTTTGGTATCCCTAGCTACTCAGTTTGAGCATCGATCCCCCGATCCCTCTGCCTCTTCGGGAGGATCTTCTGTCACAGCAACAGGGGACGGTCCTCCACCCGAACTTGTCCAGCCTCAACCGCCATGCTTGGAGATTGAGCGGCGACAGTTGACACCATTCGATCTTCCTACCGAAGTCTGTCTCATCCTGGCATCCAGGTGTCCCTCCACCAAAACGGTATATGCCTGTAGGTGGAACAGATTTGTGGCATGGTGCACAGCAAAGACTGTGGATCCCCTTTCTGCCCCTCTTTCTGAGGTTCTTCTGTTCCTTGGCCCAGAAGGGCTCTGCTCTGGGCACTATCAAGGTTATCTTTCGGCCCTCTCTGCCTTTCTACGGCTTCCAGATCAGCCTTCTCTTTTTAAGTCCCCGGTTGTTAACAGTTTCCTTAAAGGCATTACGTACACTTTTCCACCCGTGCCCTCTATAATGCCTCAGTGGGACTTGAACCGTGTCCTTGACTTTTCTGATTTGCGCTCCCTTCAAGCCCCTTAATAGCGGTCTCTTGCGTCTTCTCACTCTAAGGACTGCTTTCCTGGTTGCTGTCACCTCTGCCAGAAGAGTGAGTGCGCTCCAGACTCTTTCTTACAAACCTCCTTTCCTTTCTGTTCATCCGGAAAAGGTGGTTTTAAGGACCCGTCCTTCTTTCTTGCCAAAGGTTGTCACGCCCTTCCACATCAGGCAGACCATCACTTTGCCCACCTTCTTTCCACCTCCGCATCCTTCAAGGGAAGAGGAGAGGCTCCACAATCTGGACCCGAAACTTGCGTTAGGATTCTATCTGCAGTGTACACAGCAGTTCCGGGTGGATGATCAGCTCTTTGTTGGCTTCGTGGGTGCCAAGAAAGGTCAGGCGATGCACAAACAAACCATCTCCCGGTGGGTCGTTCTGTGCATCAAAGCATGTTACTCCTTTGCCAAGAAGGAGCCTCCTGTGGGGCTGTGTGCCCATTCGACCAGGGCAACTGCAGCCATTACTGCCTTGGGACGTGGCGTTCCCTTGCAGGACATTTGTCAGGCAGCTACGTGGGCCTCGCTGCACACGTTTACCAAGCACTACTGCCTTGACTGTCCGGTCCGGAGAGACCGCTTTTTTGGCCGTTCTGTGCTCCGTGACTTTCTGGTGTAATCTGGTTCGCAGACCCACCACCGGGGTTGGTATTTCTAGGGCATCTATTCTAAGATAAGGAATCTATCACTAACATGTCTCTTTCAGATGCACAAGTTACTTACTTGTGCAACGATATATCTGTAAGAGACATTAGTTAGTGATAGATTCCTTACCGCCCCGCCCATCCTCCCCGTTCTGCGAACTGATTACTAGGGTTAAGGTCATCCCTTTTAGGGCCCTAGTTTTATGCACCAATTGTCACGTCTCTTGCATGGCTCTGCATTTCGGCGCGTAGTAGTTGTGTACAAAACTGAAGTTTGCGCGCATGGGTGGCGCCTATGTACTCTCTGTGACGTCATCTTGAGGCCTACGATGCCACTGACGGATGTGGAGCCGCAGGACGCAACCTACTGGCACGTAGAAGTACTGCTAAGCAGAAAACTTTCCAGATCCAGCCTGACGCCTGGGGATATTCTAAGGTAAGGAATCCATCACTAACTAATGTCTCTTACAGATATTGTTACACAAGTAAGTAACTTGTGCATCTGTTCAGGTTTTTTGGCTTTGCCACTGCCTGATATCTTCAGTATGCTGATGAGCTGATTAAGTTTCCTCTTCGTTGACCCTGCTTTGTGTGTACTAGGATTATGCTAGGTTCCTGAAATTCAATTGCCTTTATTTAAAAAAAAAAGTCACTGTTACTTTAATTTTTGGCACAGAAAACAGGAAATGTGACGTTCTTAACCTTCGCAGACCTTAACGTATTAACTAGGATTTTTGTTACTGAAAAAAGTGCTTTAAAAATGAGCAACTGTTTTTCTAAACCTGTTTGGAGTAATAATGAAAG
This sequence comes from Lissotriton helveticus, assembly GCF_964261635.1. NCBI lineage: Eukaryota > Metazoa > Chordata > Amphibia > Caudata > Salamandridae > Lissotriton > Lissotriton helveticus. The sequence continues at coordinate 716,780,999 of NC_136068.1, read as the reverse complement.
ATAACAACATTCTCTTGTTTTAAAATGTTCAGTGGGCACGTTCTGAGAATCTGCACACATCGAATATGAAAAGGTCAGGAGATGTTTCACCACGTAATACACTGTTATCGACAAACCACAAAATCTTAAGTGATTTTCACTGTGCCAATCTTCCTTAAAGTATGCTCCCTTTTTTGGTGAGCAGTTTAACTTTTGTATCAAGCTTTGTGATAAGTAATGCTGTCCTGGGTCAGCCAGTGTCTTTTTCTGTAGTTTCTTGCATTTCGAATTCCTGCTTTTCATTTTTAACAAGACATTTGCTTAACCAAATATTGTTAGTGTCTCACCGTGATGGTAGAACACGTCTGTTCAAAGAGCCACAATGTGCTTGCAAAGCTATCTGTATTTTGTTTTACTACGTGTGTAATTTCCTGATGTCACTAGAACTTTTCACAAAAGTAATTTGCACGAAGTTTGTTAGTGAATTTATTTTCTGTAGAAGTCCTAAAGGAATACAGTATTTCCCTTTCTGAATCCATTTCTGAAAATGAACGAAAATCAAGCCTTCCTTTGATTCTGATGTTGTCATACAGCTCTTTAGAATAACAGAGTAAAGAGTTACATAAACAAAAATCATTGCAAGGCCTTAAGAAATCATGTCACTTTCTAATCGTAGTGGCCACATTCTTGTAATAACATTTGTAAATTAAAACCAGCAAAACCTTGATGATTTTTATAGAACATTTAGGTGTTTTTTTCAGAATGGTGTACTCCGAATAGGTCCAGTAATTTGTTTGTTTTAATGCACATCACAGAAAAATGAATGTTCAAGGCATGTGTGGCTGTAAATATGCATGCTTAGCATAAGTCCACCATCTAGTGTTGGGCTCTGATAAATGCAAGTTGTTTGTTTAAAGACGTTTTTTGAGTCACAAGCCTGTGTTACTCCTCCTTTTGGTGATACTGTGCATGGGCATCGACTCCCTTTTTAGTTTTTTTTCCGCCGAATGGTTCAGATGTACTCTCTCATTCAAGATAGTCTCTGGCTCCTTTCGGTTTACCAGTAGATCCCCCACCACCACAATACAGTGTTATTGTCTTAATCGCCTAGTCACTCCTGCGTCCCTAGCAAACGAACAATTTTGTGCATCACGTCCATTGACTGGCTCACCTCAACAGCCTACGAGCCATGCCTGACTAGGCACTTATCACATCAAACATCTGTAACCAAAAATGAGCTGCTGATGGAAGTGCCATTCAAAATACCCTACTGACCAACACTCGGTCTGAAACTTATGCCTTTCGCCCGAATATCTGGAAGGTACCTGTGAGGCGTGCAAGTCATTCCGGTCTAAGAAAACCCTTCAGGACTGATGTGCGCAGTGACTAGAAATGCTGCGCAGGCACTCAGACGACACACCCAACATCTTCGGCCCCCAGAAGTGTAAGCAGCAGCAGCCTCCTCAGCTGAAGAGGAGTCCGTCTCCATCCAGGACTCCAGATCTGAGTCGGAAACGGAGCAAGATCCAGTCAGCCTGGACTCTTGTGAAAAGTGCCAGTCGTGAGTACACCTGCCCTTTACCCAAAGCCAGAGAAATGCACTCCGACTGATGACATTTCTCACAAGCTGCTACTGCCCAAAAGCCATGGTGTGCACGGACACACCTATTCAGGCGCCCGCACTCTGTGCCGAAATATTGACCTTCAGCAGGGGCCTCCACTTCAACAAATTCTATCCTAGAAACTATGCATGAGCAGCTCGATCGAGGCAAAAAACATTAGATTTAGCCCGGAACAAAGAAAATGAATCTTCAGCCAGCAACGCCTCTAGCCTCTAAAAGACAATTGTCTTTCAAAGAGCCTATTGACACTATTATTCAGCCCTTCAAGAGGATAAAAAAAGACATGCTCACTAGCTGTTTACATGTTCCTGTCCCTACTTCTCCAACTCCACCATCACCACCTTTGACTGCTTCAACACAACAGTCTGAGGATGGCAACCTTTTCACCTCATCACACACATTCACCCATCAGGGATACTAATGACATTAAAGAGGACACAAATCCTGAGGGCCCATGGGACACTTATGACATAGACCCACAAGGAGATACAGACCCAGACTTCTGCCCCGCACTCCCATCCCAACCAGATGATGTTCCAGCTTATCAAGGCTTGAAAGGCAGGTTTGCAGCATACCATCAGGTGCCCTTGCACAAAGATCCTATTGAGGGTGATTTCCTCTTTGAGACCCTCTGTACTGCACAAAAAGAGTACCAATACTTGCCAATGCTTAACGGATTGCTACTTCACACTGATGAGATCTTTAAAGATCTAGTGTGAGCAGGAATGATCACGCGACCCAAAAAAATACACGATAGCACCATCTGACCCAGTTTGCATTAAAGGACAGTTAACCCCTGGCTCAGTAGTAGCCAATGCTAGAAAGAGAGCTAACTCCCAAACAACTTGGAACACACCTCCCCCCAGACAAACAGGAAAATGGGTTGCAGTCCAGTCTGCTAATCATTAACAAATTGCCAACAGTGAGCATGCTATGACAGAGCCCACTGGGTTGAGATGGAGAGGCTCCGCCAGCATCTCCCAGAGGAATGTAAAAAACGGAGGTATGAATTAGTCAATGAAAGAAAGCTAATTACCAATAATTCCATCAAATGTGAACTAGACTCTGCTGAAACTGCATCTAAAGGCATAAATGCAAGCATTCTACAGTGTAGACAGGCTTGGCTTCATGTCTCCAATTTTAAAACCGAAGTCCAGCAGGCGGTCCTCAATAAAATGAAAACAAACTGATGTCGCGAAGTCTATGGATGCCCTCCAAACTCATCTATCTTTGGTCCTTTTGTCACCCCTCCTTCAAACCGGGTGCCAGATCTGCATCTGCAGAACTCTCAGGGTCTTCATATAAAAACCAAGGCCAACCATCCACCTCCAGAGGCTTCTACAGGGTCACATACAGGAGTAATAATTTCAAAGGTCACAGACTCCGAAATTCTACTTGTACCCCAAATACTACAGCCAAACAATGACTTCCTCAACATTTCCCCTCAACCATCAAACACCTGTCGAAGGACGTCTACCAAACTTCTTCCCAAAATGGAAATCCATTACCACAGATCAATAGGTGTTGAACATTAGCCAACATAGTTACTGTCTGGAGCACATCACTACTCCTCCAAATATTACACACCACAAGCACAAACTTTCCATACAACACCAAGCTCTGCTCAACCCAAAGTTAACAGCTCTCTTACTCAAAGGAGCCATAGAGCCAGTCCAACTTCAACATCAAGGAACAAGAGTATATTCACTATACTTACTTTTTCCCAAAAAGCACGGTTTACTTCGACCCATTATCGAACTAAGACAGGCATGTTGGACTACTGTGATGCAGGATGTTATCATGCCTAAAAGGAGCATGAGTGTCCAGACTGACTTGAAGCCCAGTTTTAAACTGCTGGGCTAGTGTGTGAATGTTTTGTATTTTGGCTGTATTTGGGTATGCTAACCCCAAGAGCGCATTGAATATGACCCCTAAATACAGTTGAATTTTTGATGGTTTTAGGTGTGAATTTCGCATGTTGATGGTAAACCCTAGTTGATGTAGTATGGTGTGTGTTTTGTGTGTGTGGGCTGCAAATGTGGGAGCTATTGGCTTTTATAAGCCAATCATCTAAGTGACGAAATACGTGAATGTTTTGCCGCGCAGAAGTGCTACCACCACTGCTAGGCATTTTGTGAATACCTGTGGGGCAGTGATGACTCCGAAGGGAAGCACTTTGAATTGACAGTGCTTTCCTTGGAAGACAATCCGTAGGTATTTGCGATGTGCGGGTTGGATGGGTATATGAAAGTAGGCATCCTTTAGGTCTAATGCGGACTTGAAGTTGACCCTTTGTAACACTGGTATTACTTCTTGAAGGGTGACCATGTGGAAGTATTCAGCCAGGATGTAGTGATTTAGGGGGTCTTAGTTTTCCGGCGCGGGGGCGACTAAATCCCAGAGGGAGGCCTATGTGTCGGCCTTGCAGGCCTCGCTGGCTCCTCCTTCTCCTCCTGGGCCATCCGCGGATCCCTTGTCACGTGCTGGGACTTCTGTTGCGTCGCTGGCGGCTCCGGCCCGACAGGTTCGGCTCCAGGTTCAGAGGATGTGGTGCCATCGGGGTGCGACCCTTCAGACCGCGGCGCCTCTGCCTCGCTGCAAACCCTCGCGGGGGTCCCTGTGAGGTCGCAGGAGGTTGCCGGGGCTCTGTCGTGTCCCCGAGTCCACCTCGGTCCTCTGGGCAGGTGGCGGCCTTGTCTGAGGTGACGCCGCTCAGGCGCTGGTGGTTGCTGACCCTGGCGGCGCCGCAGGGGCCTGCTAGGGGTCGGTGCTTGTCCTAGAGTCCCCCTCGTACCTCCTCACAGGCGACTGCCTCAGTGGGGGTCGAGTTGATGCCTTTTCGGTGCCTTTCCTTAGCCCCCCCGGCTCCGGCCCAGCCGCGGTCTCTTGCGCCGTGCTTTGTGGCGGAGGTCGGTTTGGTGTCCCCTACAGCACCGGTCGACGTTGACCTGCCCCCAGTCGCGGACTCTACAGCGCCAGGCCGGCATCGGGTTGTTGATTAGTCTTCGGGCGCCCCCTCCTCCCCAGAGGTTCGGCGGTTGATGGTTTCATCTTCTCCAGAGACGGGTCGCCGCGTCGTGGCTTTTTCCCCGGCGTCGTCTAAGGACGGCTCCTCGCCGTGGCCTCGACCATAGTCTTCGCCAGAGGCGCCCCATTCCTTGGTCCCTTTTTCCCCCTTTCCAGACTTGGCCTTCCTTCCTCTGGTAGGACTGGGGGACGGCCGCCTTAGCTTGCAGCAGTCACCCACAGAGGAGCTGTTTACCCTGCCGCGGGGCCCTACGGAGGTGGGTGCTGCCTTCGCACGGCGGCGGAAATCTTGCTCGTGTGTGATCCAGCTGCCTATTTCACCATGGATCATCTTCTGGAGGTCCTCCATCAGGGTTCTGGTGCTTGGGAGCTGCTTCTTCCCTTCGAGGCTTCGCTCCACACTTTGCTTTTGGGGGCTTGAGGATGGCCCGCCACGAGGGACCCAGTTCCCCATCACCTTCTGCACGCCACCGCCTTGCGCCGCATGACCCGGAGTCTTTCCCTTCACCCTTCTACCAGGGGCCCTCTTTTACTTACTGCCTTTCTTGCCCTGCCATCAGTGTTGTCTCCCCGTCACGGGAGGCCAGCTGGTTATATTCTTGGGGGCGCAATATCTTCACCTCCACCAATGCGGCCTTGCTGGCCCTTAACACTCTGTGTGTCTTGGCTAGGGCCACTTCTTGCTTGTGGGATTCAGCTGAGTCCCTTCTGTCTGCCGTTTCTCGGGAGGGAGCCTGTGTTGATCTGCGGCACCATGTGTTCGATGGCCGGGAGCTGGCGTCTTTCGTTCTTCTCTCCGCTCTGGACATTTCGGAGGTGCTTGGTCGTACCATGGCTTCTTCTGTGGCCCTCCGCCAACATGCCTGGCTACGGGATAGTGTGTTCCCGGAGATCGTTGAGACCGGCTGGTGGACCTTCCTTTTGATGGCACTCTTGTTCCACGCCCCTGCGGATTCTGCCATTCAGAGGTTTCTGGCAGGGCTCAGTCGTCGTTCTCCTCCTTCTCCCCCTCAGTGACCGGTGAGTCATTCTGGTTTTTGGGAGGTCTTCTTCCATTGTGTTCTGGGGCCTTGTTGCGAGTAGCCCCGGTTGTGTGTGTTTGGTGTCCTTGTTGTGCCTTCCGGTACTTTTGTTAGGACTGTGGTGCTGTTGGCTGCTGGTCCGGCCCTTTTTGCTTGTGGTTTTGGCTGTTGGTAAGCCGTGTTGGCCCTCAGATAGGCCTTCTGTGTATTCTTTTTGGCTGATTGGCAAGCCGTCTGCGGTTCCTCCGCAGGTCTTTTTTGTTTGTCCTCTGCTGCGGATATTTTTTCCTAAGAGGGTTCCCATGTCTTGGGACGTAACATGACCCATGTGGGATTTTGGTAGCTATTATATAGCTCTGTCATGTGCTGGGAGGTGTGGTCGTCTTTCGGGCCTCTGCTCTCCGTGGCGTCACAGTATGTTGCAGGTGCGATCCTCTTGCTAATGGTTTTGGAGTGGCTTGCGATGCGCCGCGGTCTGTCCTTCTGGCCTGCTGTTGTCGCCTTCTGGTGTTTTGGGGTCGTCAAGTGGTGTGCCTCGCCTTTCATTTCTCTCTATTTATTCTCTGGTTTTCGTACACTGTTCCCATGCTCCCCTCAGTTTTGTTGTTATGGCTCCGCGTTGTCGCAGAAAAGTACTCTGAAGCAAACTGACGTCAGTGCGCTGGGGTGGGGCTTATGTGATCTCGCTGACGTTAAGCACGCGGAGGTCATCCAGTCTCACGCCTGGGTATATTCTACGTTCAAGAATCTGCGGCTAGAACCTTCTCTACCAGATACATCGTTACCAAAGGTAAATAACTTGTACGTTTATCCTTCAAGTCCAAGAAAAACATCTGGGATCGTCTAGCTCGACGCCACGAGATGTCCCGAGGCACAGGTTCCATTCTGGATATCTTCTATGCAGGTCCCGATAGCTTACCGGGACCAGATCAGGCCCCAGACTCCGAAGTAGACGTCTCCGATGCCGAAGTTGACATCACCCCGGCTAAAATGGACGTGAGTACTGAGACTCCCGCCCTACCTAAGCCCATAACAAAGGCTCCGGTGACACCTTCGCCTTCGGGCTCAGGTCTACACCATACAAAAACTTCATGAGCCCCGTCTTCGGACAAACAAAAGCCTTCAGGCTCGAGCCAGCCACCTGGTACCGAAACATCTTCGGGACTGAAGCAGCTAGATAAAACCTCTGCACCAAAGCTGCCGGATAAAACATCGGCGCTGAAGCAGACTGATAAGACCCTGGCATCAAAACACATGGATAAGACCCCAGCACCGAATACCCTGGAACCGAAAACTTTAAAAGACAAGCTTCCCATAACTAAGCCTCCTAAGCAAACGCCTCCGGAGCCGAAACAACCCGCATCGAAGACCTCAGAGCCAGGGAAATCTTCAATACCGGACACTGTCACAAAACAGCAAAAAACAGTATCCAAAGCGAAATCTTCCACACCAAATAAAACGTTCGATACCGAAGAACTTTTTCTCCTCGATCCAAAGCAAACCACCATCTTAACCCATCCAAAGACTGGTCATATAGTTACTAAGCTACCTACAAAGAGGAAACCGGAACATTTACCACAGCCACTAGTTCCTCTAAAGAAAGCACACATGGCTACTAACACTTCACCTCCACCCCCTCTACCAATTAACCCTAATTTAATCATTTCTCCACATTTTCCACAACCAGAGGATAGTGAGGATGCACATGGGGATAGGCAAGAAGATGAAGATATAGTGCCTTTAGACACTGATTATCCTGATGGTCCACGACAAGAGCCAGACCCATGGCATGATTACAATACTGATCCTGATCTTAACAATGATCCAGACTACTACCCCTCAAAACCATCTCCACCAGATGACAATGTGGGTTTTGCCTAGTTAATCAATAGGGCCGCAACATACCATGGAGTCAAACTACATTGGGACCCTGTAGAAGAGCATTTTCTGTTAGAGACCTTTGATCAACCACAAACATCTTCACATGTATTGCCAATGCTTAAAGGTCTTCTTAGACACCTGATGTGTCCAAAGACCCAGTTGGAGCTAGGGTTCTTAATCCCAGAGTAGACAAAAAAATACAAGGCAGCTCCTACCGACCCCATCTACATCCGGGGTCAACTCCCGTTAGATTCCCTAGTCGTAGCCAATGCGCGCAAACGAGCAAACTCTCAGGGCTCAGGTGACACACCACCTCCTGACAAAGAATCTAAGTTATTGGACGCATCAGGCAATCGTATGGCATCTCAAGCTGCCGACTCATGAAAGATAGCAAACACACAAGCCCATCTAGCAAGGTATGATAGGGCTCACTATGATGAGCTGGAAAAGCCCGTTCAACACCTCCCTCAGCAATATAAGGACAAAGCCAATGACCTTATACAGGAAGGCAAATTAATTACTAATGCTTCCATAAAATGCTTGGTCGACACAGCAGGCACCGTGTCCCGCGCAGTAAATACCAGTGTTTTGCTGCTCAGACATGCCTGGCTTTAAACAAGAAGTACAAACTACCATCCTAAATCAGCCTTTTGACCAGGAACACCTCTTTGACCCTGCAGTGGACACATCTTTAGAGAAGATAAAGAAGGATACGGAGACTGCCAAGTCTATGGGAGCATTGCAATCGCCCTCTACCAGAGGCTCCTTTCGGCGTTCCTTCTATAGATCAGACTCCAAAACAAATACACCAGAGCACCCGCCCTCATCCTACAAAAGTCCCTACCAGGGCTTCTTTTCTAGAGGATACTCCAGGGAAGGTTATAGGGGAAACAACAAGAGCAGCGGCACGGTAATAACACCCGCAGCAAACCTAGCACCAAACAGTGACTTCCCAGTGCTTCCCTCCGACCATCCCACTCCTGTCGGGGGACGCCTCTCACAGTTCCTACCTGTCTGGGTTTCCATCACAACAGACAGTTGGTTAAGAAAAAGTATCCAGTATGGTTATTGCCTGGAAGTCACTTATACCCCTCCCAACATTCCTCCCAAACAGCGTCCAATGTCATCAGAACACCTAACGCTTCTCAAACAGGAGCTTCTTGCGCTATTACAAAAACATGAAATGGATCCGGTTCTCTTGCCCCATTAAGGCACAGGGGTCTATTCCCTATATTTTCTGATTCCGAAAAGGACGGCTCTCTCAGGCCAATATTGGACCTCAGACCGCTAAACTTTTACATCCAATCAGACCACTTCCACATGGTCACCTTACAAGTGCTCCCACTACTCCAGCAAGGCCTCTTTCTTTCCACCTTCGATCTAAAGAACGCCTGCTTCCACATTCCCATTCATCCTCTTCTGGCTCATAAAAGCAAAATTCCACAACAGCTGTGTTCAACACACACTCCGTACCATACAACTGCTTCACAGTCTGGGATTCACACTAGATCAGCACACATCCCATCTCCAACCGTCCAGAATACAGCAATATCTAGGGGCTACAATAAATACTTCCACAGCCCTAGCATATCCCAACCCAGTCAGGATGACTGCTATAAAAACGTTAAATTCAAAACTTCCAGCGCGAATGTTCATGCAACTAATAGGGATGATGGCCTCTTGCATTTTTCTCGTTCCTCATGCAAGACTACAAATGCGTCCTTTACAGGAATGCCTAGAACGTCAGTGGAACCAGGCCTCCGGGTCAGCTTACTACAGGAATGCCTAGCACGTCAGTGGAACCAGGCCTCCGGGTCAGCTTACATATCTGGTGTTGGTGGACGACCGCACCCACCACTCTCTGCAATGGTGGAACACACAAAACCTTTCTAAAGGGCGGTCGTTCCTCGAGCCAGTTCCACAGATAATGCTAACAGACGCATCGCTCACCGGCTGGGGAGCTCATCTTCAAATCTATACCATTCATGGGGTTTGGACCCCCCAACAAAAACAATTTCACATCAACTACCTGGAATTGTTAGCAATATTCATAGCATTGAAATCTTTTCAACTGCACCTTCTAGGCAAATCTGTCCTAATCCGCACAGACAACATGACCGCAATATATTGCATAAAGAAGCAAGGGGGGACACACTCCCTACAGCTATCGCACTTCGCGCAAAGCATATGGAGATGGGCCATACTTAGCGCAAAGCTTATGGAGATGGTCCATTCCGCAAAACATATACCTCCTGGCAGAACACTTACCCGGGGTACACAATCAGATTGCAGATCTGCTCAGCCGTCAAGCACAACAGACCCACGAATGGGAACTGCATCCTCAAGTTCTTCTCCCATTCTTTCAACTGTGGGGAAACCCAGAGATAGATCTGTTTGCCACACACCAAAACGCAAAATGACCAAATTTCGCCGCCAGGTATCCACACCCAGTGTCCAAAGGCAATGCGCTATGGATGAATTGGTCAAACAAATTTGCTTACGCTTTTTCGCCTCTCCCGCTCACTGTTGGTAGTATGGAAACTCAAACAACATTCTCTCACAATGATCCTAGTTGCTCCAACATGGGCAAGACATCCATGGTTCACAACTCTACTGGAACTATCAGTAGTACCCCACCAAAAGCTACACCTCTCACCCAAACTTCTTACTCCGAACCATGGACAGATACAGCACCTAGATCCCAATCAACCCTTCCTTCAATCAATCAATCACGGCATTTGTATAGCGCGCTACTCACCCGGAAGGGTCTCAAGGCGCTGGGGGAGAGGGGTACGTTACTGCTCGAACAGCCAGGTCTTGAGCTGCTTCCTGAAGGAGAGGTGGTCTTGGGTTAGCCGAAGGTGGATGGGGAGGGAGTTCCAAGTCTTGGCTGCCAGATAGGAGAAGGATCTTCCTCCGGCGGTGGCTCTGCGGATGCGTGGTACAGTGGAGAGGGCGTGGCTGGTCGATCGTAGCTGGCGGGTGGGCGTGTAGAAGGTCAGGCGGTCGTTGAGGTACTTGGGGCCCAGGTCGTGGGGAGCCTTGTGTATGTGGGTGAGGAGTCTGAACGTGATTCTCTTGCTGACGGGGAGCCAGTGCAGGTCTCTCAGGTGTCCGGTGATGTGGCTGTGTCGGGGGATGTCCAGGATGAGTCGTGCGGAGGCGTTCTGGATGTGTTGGAGTCTTTTTTGAAGTTTGGCTGTGGTTCCGGCATAGAGGGTGTTCCCGTAGTCCAGTCGGCTGGTGACGAGTGCCTGGGTAACGGTCTTCCTGGTTTCGGTGGGGATCCATCTGAAGATCTTGCAGATGTGCAGGGTGTTGAAGCATGATGAGGAGACGGCGTTGACTTGTCTGGTCATCGAGAGGGAGGAGTCCACGATGAAGCCCAGGTTGCGTGCGTGGTCCGTTGGTTTGGGAGTGGTGCCCAGGGCAGGGGGCCACCAGGAGTCGTCCCAGGCGGAGGGGGATGATCCCAGGATGAGGACTTCCGTCTTGTCTGAGTTCAGTTTCAGGCGGCTGTTCTTCATCCACTCGGCGACGTCTTTCATCCCTTCGTGTAGGCTAGCTCTGGCGATGGCGGGGTCGTTGGTGAGGGAGAGGATCAGTTGACGTCGTCGGCGTAGGAGATGATGTTGAGGTTGTTGGCGTGCGATGACTGCGAGGGGGCTCATGTAGACGTTGAAGAGGGTTGGGCTGAGTGATGATCCTTGTGGTACGCCGCAGAAGACTTCGGTGGCCTCTGATCTGAACGGGAGGCAAACTCTCTGGGTTCTTCCGGTGAGGAACAAGATGATCCACTCCAGTGGCTTCTCTTGGATTCCGATGTTGCTGAGGCGCTGCACTAGGGTGCGGTGGCAGACAGTGTCGAACGCAGCAGAGAGGTCCAGGAGGATGAGGGCCGCTGTTTCCCCGTTGTCGATCAGGGATCTGATGTCGTCAGTGGCTGCAATCAGGGCGGTCTCGGTGCTGTGGTTGGCCCGAAACCCGGACAGCGAGGGGTCGAGAGATCCGTTCGTCTCGAGGAAGGCGGCGAGCTGTCTGACGGTCTTCTCGATGACTTTGGCAGGAAAAGGAAGGAGCGAGATGGGACGGTAGTTCTTGAGGTCGGTGGGGTCCGCCGTAGGTTTCTTCAGGAGGGCGCTGAGCTCGGCGTGCTTCCAGCTCTCCGGGAAGGTGGCCGTGTAGAAGGAGGTGTTGATGATGTCCCGGAGATGGGGTGCGATGATGGCGTCGGCCTTGTTGAAGACGTGGTGGGGGCAGGGGTCGGTGGGGGATCCGGAGTGGATGGTGTTCATCGTGCGGGTGGTGTCTTCGGTGCTGATCGGGGTCCAGTTGCAGAGGGTGGTGGTGGCGGGCGTTCGTTCTGTGGTAGGGTGCGTGGTCTGTGCGTCTAAGCTGTTGTGTATGTCGGCGATCTTGCGGTGAAAGAACGAGGCGAGTGAGTTGCAGAGGTCTTGCGAGTGAGTGATGTCGATTCCGGCGCTGGGGTTGGAGAACTCTTTGACGATGCTGAAGAGTTTCTTGCTGTCGTGGGCGTTGTTGTGCAGTCGTTCTTTGAGTGCGGTCTTCTTGGTAGCGCGGGTCAGCTGATGGTGTTTGCGGGTGGCGTGCTTGAGGGCGGTCCTGTTGTCTGTGGTCTGGTCGAGCCGCCAGGCTTTCTCGAGGGTGCGGCAGTTCTTCTTGGAGTCCTTGAGTTCGTCGGTGAACCAGGGGGTTTTCTTGCTGCCGGGTCTGCTGGGAGGGTTCTTTAGTGGTGCGAGGTCATCGGCGCAGGCGGTCAGCCACTTGGTGAGGTTGCTGGCTGCTTCGTTGGGGTCCGTTGTGCTGGTGGGAGGGTTCTGGCTGAGGGAGGCGGTGAGCTGCTCGGCGGTGATCTTGCTCCAGCTCCGGCGAGGAACCTGTTGCGGGCGGTGGTGGGTCGTGGTTCTTCTGAAGCTGAAGTGGACGCAGCTGTGGTCAGTCCAGTGGAGTCCGGTGGAGTGGCTGAAGGAGATGTGCTTGCTGGATGAGAAGACTGGGTCAAGCGTGTGGCCGGCGTAGTGGGTGGGGGTGTTCACCAGTTGCTTGAGTCCGAGGTTGTCCAGCAGGGTGGTGGTGTTTCTGTCATTGTTGTTCTCCAGGTGGAAGTTGAGGTCCCCTAGGAGGATGTAGTCAGCGGAGGGAAGGGCGTGCGGACTGATGAAGTCTGCGATGTCTCCGCTGAATTGTGTGCGTGGTCCCGGGGGTCTGTAGATGAGGGGGGTGCCTCTGAGGGTGGTCTTGGGGTCGGTGTGTATCTGGAAGTGGAGGTGTTCGGCGGCTGTGAAGGTTTCGTCGGAGTTGGTAGAGATGCGGATGGTGTTCTTGTGTACGATGGCGATGCCTCCTCCCGTCTGGTTGACGCGGTCCCTCCGGGTGATCTTGTATCCGTCCGGGATGGCTATGGCGATGTCGGGCGCTGAGGAGGCGTTCATCCAGGTTTCTGTGAGGAAGGCGACGTCTGGTGATGTTGTGTCGAGCAGGTTCCAGAGTTCGACGGCGTGCCTGTGGACGGAGCGGGTGTTGAGCAGGATGCACTTCAGGTGTTTGCTCCTGGTGTCTGGCTTGGCGGGAGCGGTGCAGGTCCGGAGACAGGTGAATTTGCAGTCTTGGCAGGTGAAGGGTCCGTGGGTGCGTCTCGGGGTGGCTCGGTAGCAGGCGGGGTTCCGGCCGGCGTTGAGTGCGTTGAGGAAGATGGGGTCGTAGGTCCGTCGTGTTGGCTGGCGTCCTCGGGGGCCAGGGGTCCTGCTGCTGGGTGCGGTCCAGTCGCGGACGGGCGCAGACGGGCTTGCCTTTGGCGCGCCTTCGGCACACAATCGGCGCGCCCGCTGCGCGTGGACGTCATAAGTAAGGAGCCGGGAGGGCGGGTCAGCTGGGTGGCGGGAGCGGGGCGGCGAATGGGCTGGCTGGGGGCGGGCCGCAGGGAGGCAGCGGCGGGAAAGTCTTGGGCAGGCGGGCGGCTCAGCGGCAGCTGGGCCGCTCGGGAAGCGGCAGGCAGTCAGGCAGGCAGGAGAAGGCTGCAAGCGGCGTCAGCAGGAGCAGGAGGGGGTGACCAGGCCTTGTCACAGGCGCAGTGGTGGCCCTTGCGATCTGGCTCCTGAGATCTTAGAGTTTGGCTACCTCAGTCTTCCGCCAGACTGTATGAATACTATCAAGGAAACCAGACGCCCTACAACAAGGGCATGCTATGCAGCAAAATGGAAGAGATTTGTCATTTACTGCATGCACAACAAGATCAGTCCACAAGATGCTTCCATTCAGAACATCATCTGTTATCTACAACATTGTAACCTAGCATATACATCTATTAGGTTACATCTAGCCGCCATAACAGCCGACCTACAAAACGAACAATTGTCCTTGTTTGGAGTTCCTGCTATCAAAGCTTTCATGGAAGGACTTAAAAGAATAATTCCACCAAGAGCTCCACCCTCTCCGCTGTGGAACCTTAACATAGTCCTTGCCAGGCTAATGGGTCCTCCTTTTGAACCCCTCCACAAATGTGAGCTGCAGTTCCCCACTTGGAAAGTAGCCTTTTTGGTTGCTATCACATCCTTCAGAAGAGTAAGTGAACTCCAGGCATTAACCATACAAGAACCATTTTTACAAATTCATCATAACAAAGTGGTTCTTATAACTAACCCAAAATTTTTACCCAAAGTAGTATCTACCTTCCATCTAAACCGGTCGGTTGAACTCCCAGTATTTTCTCCTCAACCAGACTCAGTGGCTGAAAGAGCTCTTCACACATTAGACGTTAAAAGAGCAATACTTTACTAAATTGAAAGAACAAAATCTTTTAGGAAAACAAAACAACTTTTGTGCCTTTCTCCCTACTTCATAAAGGTAATCCTATATCTAAAACAGGAATTGCAAGGTGGATTGTAAAATGCATATAAATATGCTACATAAAAGTCAAACGCACACTAACCATTCCCCCTAGAACTCATTCTACACGCAAACTAGGGGTTTCTATGGCATTCTTAGGGAACATTCCCCTAGATCACAAATGCAAAGCAGCTACTTGGGTCCCACCACACACCTTCACAAAACACGCTTGTGTAGATGTGCACGCAAAAACAAGCTAGTGTGGACCTGGCTGTATTGAGAACATTATTCCAAATTACTGCAACAGATACAGGTAGCCACCGCTAAGGCGGTAACTGCTGTATAGTCTATGCATAAGTGTACAATCTGCAGCTCATATGCCTCTAACGGAAAATGCTACTTACCAGTATGCATCTGTTCTTGGCATGTAGAGCTGCAGTGTTGTACATGCCCACCCGCCTCCCCGGATACCTCTATCGTTCCAGTGTTACCTAACTTAGACACATTACACATTAACATCTTTCTATTTCTCACTACTCCATCTAACCCTCCGTGGCAAAAACAATTTAAGGATGGAGTCGATGCCCATGCACACTGTCGACCGAAGGAGTCGTCTCCAACCTCGTCACTACAAGACTTCTTTGAAGACAAAAACAACATGCAAACATTCGAGCCAAACACCAAATGGCGATCTATGCTTAAGTGTACAACTCTGGAGCTCTACATGCCAAGAACAGATGCATACTGGTAAGTAGCATTTTCCTTCCACTACATGAGGCACGGTAAAGCTACTACCTGTAGGCCAGACCTTAAATAGGCAGCAGATTACCAATCAAATCTTCCTTAGCGGCACATTCTTGTAATGAAAGGCTAACGTTTTTTTCATTTAAGTGTTTTGTAAGTACCATATGTGGGACAGTTTGGCACGGCATATGCTTCCATAATAGTGGTTACACTTTAAAGTAATGCAGGTTTGGGTACTGCGGATTTTAGGGCTATGTAGCAGTTTAGTATAGTTCCAAAACCAAGTTTTGGCAGGTTGATGATTAGGGTTTGTTTGTCAAAGTATCAAAGTTGTTTTGTATGATTTGTCTCCTACTGTCCCAGTGTGGGATGCAGAAGTACTTGCCTCCATGGGTAGCACCCCACATTGTATAGTTTGTGTGGTTAGAAGAGTTGTGTCTTTGTTTTAATCCTTTATGGGAAGTGTATCCATGTCATGCATGATGACCCACTGAGGTGTGGTCATCGTGTTATGGAATGCATGCCTAGTGCGATGGATAAAGAAGTTTGAGACAAAGGGCATGAAGTTGATGGTTTTAATCAAACTGGTAGCTCTGCTCAGCTCTACAGGCCCCTTTATAGTTGCTGTTGTCTTGGTTCACTAAGCTGGTCACCACACAGTGTTGTCCATTCTGGGATTTTCTGTTTAGGTTTATGGTCCTGACTGTTTGGCTGAAGAGCAATGTTGGGAGGTTTTCTGGGATGCACTTGGTTAAAATCATCCCTTATGATTGTCATTGTGAGATGTAGTTAGTTTGGACAACAAAAAGTAGTAGACTAAGTTAGTCCTTTGGTGACCAGGGTGATGTGGCAGATCTCTTTAGTTATTTATTTTGTTCCTGTTGAGTTGGTGATGGGTGGTGTTGCATTTTGGATTGTACATTTAAATTTACTTTATACATTGCTTAGAAAGCTTCCTATTTTAGTACCACTTGCATGTTTTGGTAACTGTTACAAGATCAATACATGTTCCGAAAAAGACCAATGTAGGTTTGCATTGTTGATTTATTAAGTTTCTTCTCTCTCATTGGTTACATGCATTACTGATTTCTCAGAATAGGAGCATCAAAAGATATTTTTCTGTGCTGATGGGTGGCCTTTTATTTGTGATGTCTTGACTAAAGTGGACAAGACAAGGTTGCAGTCTACAGTTTGTGTCCAGACACGTACCATTTCAAATGAAGAAATGTACGCTGCTGTTAGTAAATTATGCCCCAAAATCAGGCTCAGTATGTTGCTAAATAACACATCTTAGTGTATTAAAGATGCTTTGGAATGCATGGTTTGTAAATGTCATTTGCAAAACCAATATAAAAAGAGACATGATTGAATATACTCACAAAGAAACCTACCTCTTGCTGTATTACTAGTCTAGTAATATTGTGTCAATGCAATTTTGTCCCATCTGTATGGAACCTTTTAACAGATGAAGTTCACCTGATATGACTATTACATTGTGCTCCTAAAGATCTATATTTTTGTGACTGGATCAAAAGCTTTTCTGATTCCTGGCTTTGTGGATCGCAGTGTAACTAATTCCCCCTCAAACAATGCTGGTTTCCTCTATACTTATGTTTCCCAGCATCATCATAACTTCTGCAGTCTGTTTATCTTCCTGGGGATTAATAGCTACTTACATAAACAAGTAGTGATTATTGAAAATGTGACTCCTTCACAAGGAAGCTGTAGTTCTCTGGGAACATAATCAGATTTACCATTTTGATGCATCTTCAAGGCAGGGTGAGACTGTAGAAAGACTCATGTTCTGTGACACACACGTGCATGCTCTCTTAGGTGAAACAGCTTATCAGAGGATTGAAAAACAAATTCTGATCTTGCTGCAACTATGGACAACAACACATGCCTAATTAGCTCTTAAGAATGAAAGGTGTAATGGCACTTAGCGTAATTTGTCCAAGAGTGGATAACGGACTGCCTACTCTGTTTTATTGCTTTTTCAGTGATAACAAGAAATTCAAATAGGTGGTCAAACTTCTTTGAATACGCTTTTAGACAAAAGTTGTTCGATCTGCTGACCTAAATGAAAGGAATGATTTGTTTGTCAGTGAACAGGTTAAGTCTAAGAGCACAGGTGCTGGAAAGTTTATATTTTAAGATCTTCTCTTCTTAGAGTGGTGTTTACATTTCTTACTAAAGCCAGAGAAACTTGTAGAAGAGAAACCCATTTCGAAATGGAAGACCCATTTAATGAATGTCCTGTCAAGAAGGATATCTTAGCTGTTCATTCTCAAATATTCTCATTCATGCAGCCAGGCTCATAACAGTGATTACCTTTTGTGCCATTCTCCTTTTTCCACCTGTAGCTCTCCCACTTCAAACCTGGGACCTGACTAATGTAAGGGGTCCATCCTCAAAGTAGATCCCCCCTCATCATGATTTCATCTTTTATTAGAATAAGTGTGATGCTTTCCCTAACTAAATTAACTCTTGTGAATACAAATTCCTTACTCGAACCTTAGTTTGAGGGTGACCTTTATTTGTTCTTCTGTACAATCTAACCATTTGTTTTGAGAAAGAATGGTGGAAACACTGGGCGTTGCCGTGCTGTATAATGTGTGGTAACCTACCTGGACACTGGAACAAAGAACCTAAAAGTAGAGAGAACTCACTAGTCTAGCACCAGTAGTCATTGAACGAGATGAGCAGTCCCTAATTTCTTAATTCAGTAACAAAACAGCCCACCCTATAGTGGATTATACATCCTGTTCCAGATCCCCTGTGTATTAAATAAACAAATACAGTCGATAGTGCTACACTTGCACTGGTTAGATAGAGGGCCCTATTATTAATACTTACCAACACCCTATACTAAGAAAGAAATGTTGGATGGCCTTTTCCCACCTCCATAGATACCCGTTGATGGAGGCAAAACCTAAGTTGCTAACCTAGTTGACCTTGGAGGACCTAAAACTCCAAGAGGCCAAAGAATAACACTTTGCAGTGCAAATATAGCATTACTTGACTTACATGACTACAGTTCAATTATTTGTTTATGGCATTTGGATTAAATTGAGCATTCTAATTCTATCCATATAGAAATAAATTAAAAGCAATTAAGCCTATTTTCTAGATCATAACACTCATATAGGTTTGTTAATGATTGGCTTTTGACAGGGTGGTCCTGAAATAGCTAAAAAATTGCTTCAGTTCTCTACCTGCTCAACTGCGCCAGACAGGTAGAGGAATGGTAGTCTGTATTCATTGTATATTATCAGGATTAACATATGACTTCTAAATGTGTTTTGTATGGCAGACATGCAATGCTTAGCCTTTATTATTACCATTTCTATTGAGCTCAGGTGTATGGTGCTTGCTTTTCCCCTTGTGAAACACTTGAGAAAAGCCCTCAGTGAGTGAATTAGGGTGTATAAGGGTGGGTTGGGGGGAAGGGGTATGGGGGGGTAGTTGAAGGTTCGTTACAGTGCATAATATTCAGTGAAGTGTATAATATGCATTTCTATTTTAACTCATACCCTTTTGTAAAGCCTGGCATTTTTGTTTATTTACTGCGGGAATCCATCTTCAAAAATTGGGACTATTAAAATCTGCATTTTTCATAATATTTGAGGATGCCTTATTACAGGCTGTAATTTTAAGGTTCCCAGTTCTTGGTGATGGCAATTCCTTTGTTGAATACGTTTTCCACAGTAACTACACTTGAGTAACTTTTCCCTTAATAACTCTTTTGTGTATGTGAGGAGCAAGAACTAATTTTCAGTAAATGGTGCAGTGACCACTCTAGAATACTTAAAATAATCTTTAAGAAACATACTTTCATTGTAATTTATGCGGCTATTAAGACCTCTACCAAATTATTCCCACATGGACGTTTGGGTTCTTCCCTTGTAGTACGTTTTTGAACTCCTTGAAAATTTGTTGGGTTTCTCAGTCATACATATTTTCTCCTTGTATTGGCATTATATCAGCTTTGATGATGGTTTTTATTAAACTTTACATCATCTAATTTGCAGTTCATGTATAGGCGTAGGTACCCAGAATAAAAAAATTAAGTAAATTGAATCAAAATATGTTTACAGTTTTAAAAGGATGAAATGTTTACATTTCTGTTATGACTATGCAAGTTATTTTTTTTAAAGTTTCGGGACTTCATTTCCATTCTAATTTTGGTTGTTTTTTGTTCTTGGCCTGTGTTTGATTATAGGTGAAAATGGACTTCTTTGACTTGCTATCTAATCACCATTTGGATGGTCAGTCACGTTGGAGCAAGGTGAAAGACAAAGTAGAAGGAGACCCACGATACAAAGCTGTGGATGGTTCCTCCATGAGGGAGGACCTCTTCAAACAGTATATTGAAAAAATTGCCAAGGTGTGTTCGATATTTATCCACTCTACCAATTTTGTTTGTGAAAATGGTACTCAGACTTGTTTCACTTAGCCTTCCAGCCTGTTTTGTGCAGGGCACTGGCATACAACTGTTAGGTTCTGTGAAATGCCAATTAAAGTCTCTGGTTCCAAGTTAGAGGTTAGACAACTGTGTTTTCTGTTTCTGAAAGTTTGTTGCCAAGCAAGTAATAGGTTGTAATTTGATACCTCTGATTGTCAGTCTTGACATTTTCCTCACTTCGGCAGTGAGCTCCGGTCTAACCGAACCTTTTGTGTTCTTCGGTGACTAGGTTTTAAGCAGATTTCAGAAATAATTGGTTTGATTTTTCCTTTTCAATAAAAGTTAAATTTTTGTTTTCAGTCCTTACTAAGTACCCCTAATGTAATAATGTAGAGTCCTGGTATCTACACGGGCCACGAGCCAAACATTTTTATTCTTTTAATTTAGTCCGGCTGTTTCCTGATATTACAGCATAGCACAGTTCTGCGGCAGTTGAAGAGCATGGCATGTATGTGAGTTTATCTGCAATTTGGCTGCCTCTTGTGCATAACATGCTTTCTGTAAACATTTGTCATGAATGGAAGTTCCTGGGATGAAGATGTACAGTCCATTTGTGGAATGCTTAAATTAACCTTGCATACTGGGGAAATACCATTCCTATTCTACACCTATTAAGCTAACTGCCATTATAAACCATGACCAAGAATGCAGATTGGTCCAGGGGTCAACTTCAAAAGGGACACAAACTAATAGCCAACATAGTCTCTGAACTGTAGCACAATCTTATTGACCCCTTGACCCTTCCAGGTAGGTTGTTCCACCTCTGTACAGCACCGCCTGTGTGTACCTGCCCCAGCTGCCGCTGCTGAGGAAGTTCGAGGCCCTCCTCCGCCCCCCGGCTACCACCTGCGCCTCATCCCTGGTGGCTAGTGGTCGGCCATAGGTATGCTCATCCTCCATTGTATTGCCTGTATTTTCTTTCATTGCTCCCATTGTATTGACTGCATTTTCATTGTAGTGTCTGTGACTGCTGTTGTCTTCTCCCCGCTGCCTGTACGTGTTCTGTGCCCGTTCTCTCCCTCTGTTCCCCTCGCTGCCCCGTGTCTCTCTGCCCGGTTTCCCTTCTGCTCCCCTCGCTGCCCTCGTGTCTCGCTTCCCGGTTTTTCCTTCTGCCCCCCTCACGGCCCCAGTGTCTCTCTGCCCGTTTTTGCCTTATGTTGCTTAGCTGCCCCTGCATTTGTGACGTTTCTGCCTTCTGTGCCACTCGTTTCCCCCCCATTTTTTGTGACCTTTCTGCCCTCTTCTATTGATCTCTTGCCTTCTGTGCCACTTGTTTTCCCCCATTTTCTGTGCCCTTTTGTGACCTTTCTGCCCTCTGTGCCACTCGTTTACCCCTCAATTGTTGTGCCATTTGCCTTCTGTTTCCTTCGTCGCCCCTCACCGCCCCCGCCGCTGCGTCCCCTGCGGCTCCGTCCCCTGCGGCTCCGTCCCCCTGACTGCCCATTCGCTGCTCCCGCCTCCCAGCTGCTCCTCTCTCCCATCTCCCCATACATGCCGGCTGCTGCGCGGTCGCACCACTGGCTCGCGGCAAGCCCGTCCGCGCCTGGACCGTGCCCGGACCGCGCTAGCACCCCTGGCCCCCACACCCGCCATGACGACCACCACCACTATGACGACCACCACCACTATGACGCCAGCACTCAACCCCGGAAGGACCCACAACTGCTTCAAGGCCGCCCCTAAACGCACACACGGTCCCTTCACCTGCCGGAACTGCAGCTACACCATCCACAGAGCCGACGAACCACCCGCCAATAAAGACCTCAACCACCTCCGATGCATACTACTGAACACCCGCTCTGCACGCAAACACGCTGTCGAGCTCTGGGACCCGCTCAACACAACCTCCCCGGACGTCTCCTTCCTGACAGAGACCTGGTTGAACAGCTCCTCTGCACCCGACATCGCCATAGCCATCCCAGACGGCTACAATATCACCCGCAGAGACCGCACCAACGGAGTCGGAGGAGGAATCGCCATCGTCCACAAGAACAGCATCAGGGTCTCGACTAGCACAGACGATGCGCCCAGCACTGCCGAACACATGCATTTCCAGATCCACACAGACCCCAACTCCACCCTCAGAAGCACCCTAGTCTACCGACCCCCCCGGACCCCGCCCCCTGTTCTGCGACTCCATCGCCGACTTCATCAGCACTCACGCCCTGACCTCCGACTACATCCTCCTCGGAGACCTGAATTTTCACCTTGAGAACAACAACGACAACAACTCCACAACCCTGATCGATAACCTCGCCAACCTCGGACTGAGACCTTGTCACAACCCCACCAACTCCGCCGGCCACACGCTCGACCCAGTCTTCTCCTCAAGCCCGCACGTCTCCGGCAGCCACACCACCGAACTCCTCTGGACCGACCACCGCTGCATCCACTTCACCTTCCAGAAACCCACCGCACCCAACAGATCCCCTGTCGCTGCTGGAGCAAAATCACCGAAGACCAACTACATGCAAACCTAGTTCTCAACCCACGCACCGAACCCTCCAACACTGACGTCGCTGCCCACAACTTCAGACGCTGGATCGAGGACTGTGCCAACACCCTCGCCCGGCTAAAGAACCCCCCCTCCCCCCACAGACACACCAGCAAGAGGGATAGCTGGTTCACAGCAGAACTCCTAGATTCCAAGCAAGCCTGCTGGATCCTAGAGAAGAAATGGCACAGTGAACAAACTCCGGACAGCCACGCAGCACACAAGGACGCCATCCGCAACCACCACTACCACCTCATCAGGGCTGCCAAGAAGACCTCCTTCAAAGACCGCCTTGAAGACAACAACGCACTCGACAGCAACGCACTCGACAGCAAGGAGCTCTTCAACATCGTGGCGGAACTCTCTAACCCCAGCTCCAACACCAACGACATACCGCAGTCGCAAGCCCTTTGCGACTCCCTCGCCTCCTTCTTCCACCGCAAGGTAACAGACATCCACAACAGCTTCAACACCCAGACAGCCCCAACAGACAGCAACACATCAGACCCTCCGCACACCATCTACCACGTCCCCTTACTAGCCTGGACCAGCGTGAGCGTTGATGACACCATCAAGACCATGAGCACAATCCACTCTGGCTCTCCGTCAGACCCATTTCCGCACCACGTCTTCAACAAAGCAAGCAGCTCCATCGCACTCCATCTACGCAACATCATCACTCTCCCTTGAGACCGCGACCTTCCCAGAGAGCTGGAAACACGCAGAAATCAACGCCCTACTCAAAAAACCCAAGGCAGACCCAAGAGACCTCAAGAACTTTCGACCCATCTTTCTGCTCCCCTTCCCGGCCAAGGTCATCGAGAAAATAGTTAACAGACAGCTAACCCGATACCTCGAAGAGAACAGAATCCTGAACCCTTCCCAGTCAGGGTTCCGCAGCAACCAGAGCACCGAGACCACCCTCATCGCCACCACTGAGGACATCAGGACCCTGCTAGACAACGGGGAGACTGCAGCACTAATCCTCCTAGACCTCTCCGCCGCCTTCGACACCGTCTGCCACCGCATACTACGCGCACGCCTTCATGCCGCAGGGAACCGAGACACGGCTCTGGAATGGACCACCTCCTTCCTCTCCGGCAGAACCCAGAGCGTCTGCCTCCCCCTGTTCCGAAGCCTCCGAGATCATCTGCGGCGTACCCCAAGGATCCTCCCTCAGCCCGACACTGTTCAACATCGCCCCGCTTGCACACGTCGCCCGACAGCACGACCTCAACATAATCTCCTACGCTGACGACACTCAACTGATCCTCTCCCTCACCAAGGACCCCATCACCGCCAAAGCCAACCTCCATGAAGGAATGAAGGCCGTCACCGACTGGATGATCAGCCGTCTTAAGCTGAACTCGGACAAGACAGAGGTCCTCATCCTCGGCTCCAACCCGTCAGCCTGGGACGACTCCTGGTGGCCAACAGCACTGGGGGCAGCCCCGAACCCCACCGACCACGCACGCAACCTGGGAATCATCCACGACTCAACGCTCTCAATGACCAAGCAAGTCAATGCTGTCTCCTCCTCCTGCTTCAACACCCTCCGCATGCTCCGCAAGATCTACAGATGGATCCCGACAGATACAAGACAGACAGTCACCCAGGCCCTCGTCAGCAGCAGACTTGACTACGGAAACACCCTCTACGCGGGAGCCCCGACCAAGCTCGTCAATCGACTACAACGCATCCAAAACGACACGGCCACATCACCCCCCACCTGAGAAACCTGCACTGGCTCCCCGTCAACAAGAGGATATCCTTCAAGCTCCTCATCCACGCACACAAGGCACTCCACAAGACAGGCCCAGCCTACCTCAACATACGGCTCTCCTTCTACACCCCGCCGACCTCTCACTCGCCACTGTCCCGCGCATCCGAAGAACAACCACCGGCGGGAGATCCTTCTCCCACCTCGCCGCCAAGACATGGAACACCCTTCCACTGAGCCTACGACAGACTCAAGACCTGCTGACCTTCAGGAGGACACTAAAGACCTGGCTGTGATATTACCTATGTGGAATTCTCGCGTTTGAAATGAAACTGAAAAAACTACGGACTGCTGGATTTACTTTGGAACGGACATTTGCTCAGGATAAGATTTTGTTTGTATTGTTATTTGGGGATTCCATCTCCAAACCTTGGAATGTTGGGTGGCTGTTCCACTTATCCTTGGAGCAGACTTTAGAATTTGGGAATTTTTATTGTACTACATTGCACTGACTCAACGCAGAGTTGACCCTGCCATTTTTGACTGTTGTATTAAACTTAACATAGGGCAATGTGTAAAGTATTTAAACAGCTAGTAAATCAGTAATAAAGTCGAAATGCAAAGCTATAAAAATCCTAAACCAAATTAGAAAAACTTAGTAAAATCTAATAAACAAAATGCCACAAATCCGATAACATGAACTGGAGACATGAATGGTAAACATTTTAAGGAGCATTAGCCTAAGAAGCATTAAGTGACTCCTAGACAATGGGTGCTGTAGACTGGGACCTGGGCCCAGTTTGACACTGACCTCAATGAAGCACAGATCAGACACACCAATGAGGTTCGTCCTGGTCAAAGTTTTTACCTTCTGACTTTAGCTCTATAAGTTCCAATCCACCACTGGAGTACACTTAAAGCCATCAAAATCTCAGGGGGTTCACTTAGGCTCACACAGTGTCAACTGCAACAACAAGGTGATGGATGGAATGATTGAATTCATCTTAGCCACTGGCAATCGCTTGGGGCTGCACTTCAGTACATCGTTTTTCGCACACCATGCCATCTAAGTTTTGACCCAGCCATATACTAATCAGTCTTGACCCTGCTCCAATAGGAACAACCCTGCCTTACCTGCCAAGCCAGGTCCTCCGTTAACAAGAACAGACGCAACCCAAGACTGATTTTTCCCTGTTTGGCGTTCTTCATTTGGGTGTAGCTTGGGCCCAGTAGCACAGTGAGCCTGGGACCCACATCTGGGCATACTATTGCACTTACGGCACCAACTGCAACACCAAGAAGAAGGTGATGGATAGAATGCTTTTTGTATATTAGTATGTCGTCCTAACTGGGATGGGTGTGCCAATACATTTGACCCGTGCACATTGTGCCACTGGAACCAAGCTGTACCTAGCTGATAAGTCCTAATAAGGGTGAAACTGGTCCTGGGTTGTTTATGGAGATCCTGGCCTGGCAGTTTGAGCTGGACTGCTCATTAGAGCTGGGTCAGTTCTGATTTTCACATGGCTAGGTCCAAACTGAGAAGGCATGGCGTGCAAAAGAAAGATGTGTAGGGATGCGGCCCAAGTTGCTACCAGTGGCTGATTATTCAAGCATTCTATCCATCACTTTTTTGTATACTGCAGTGTTAGACTGTGTCAAGCCAGAGGCAAACAGTAGGGTCTAGATCACTTTCAGTCTCCACTGATCTGCAGTTTCAGAAAGGCCTCTTGTAGCTTGTTTTATCCCTGTAGCTGAAAAGGTCAGCCTTATGATCATTGGAGTTCACTTTGTCCTCAGTACAAGGGAGAGGGGGTCCATTCCTCTTCTGTTCTTCCTCAGATCCAGGAGGGTTCTGAAGTGGGTGCCTGGAGATGCCACATTTGTACCTGACACAAACTAGCGAGCACGAGTGACTCCTGGGCACACTCAAACCAATGGGGTAAAAGTTCCCGGGGCTAACTCTATGCACCTTGGGCATTTTCAAGATAACGGAAGTCTTCGGTCACACTAAATATGGGCATTGAGGGGTCAGGAGGGGGTGGTGAGTATATACTATGGTAATCCTTGGTTCTTCTCACATCCAGCACTAAAATCTAGTTTGGGACAGTCACTGTACCCACACAATAAACCCAGAGATAGAAGTGCGGTAGAACAAAGATAAGGTGTTTAGCAACAAGACAGTGATACTCAAGATATATGTTTACTTCTGGTTTCCTTTCCATTCAAGTGTACCCTTGTGTTATAAGTAAACGCAGCTGACATGTCAAGCATGATTTAACACTATTGTCAAAGAGGATGCCAACACCCCTACCCTGCATATTCAGTCATGAGAGAAGTCATCTTGGTCTATTCAGGTCAGCCTGTTTGCTCCTGGGAGGTACTTTGCAAGTTTTATTTTTATACCTATTCAGATGCTAATTACGGGAGAGCAAATGCCAATTTAGCCTTAGGGAATTTCAGGCAGAGAAAGGGTCACTTTTAAAGTGTGACGTTTTCCTTAATATTTATTTCAATTCCAACTTCACATTTGAATTGGATTTACAATAACGACTAAAAATAGCTGTTTAATTATTTTCTATCTAGTTTCATTCCTAAAATACAGTATTAGAATTTTTAATCTGCACTGGTTTTCTACATAGGACAGCTATGTCTGTCACAGCGAAAAATAGCTTTCAGGTGCTTCCCACTATAAGGCCATGCTAACATTTAATTTCCACTGTCCTACTTTTAATTGATGTGCACCATGCCTTGTTGGCGGCAGTCTACATGGGGGTGACTCAACATTTAAAAGGGAGATTTTCACCTGTCAAAAGGTTTTATGTTGACAGGTTGAATTGCAGTTTTTACACTACTCAAGTCCGGCTACACTGACCGGCCTGAAGCCATGTTTTCACTGCCACATAGCCAGTGGCAGAGTAGGTACTGCCGTCCACTGGTAATATTTAACTTCCGGACTCTGGGTATACTTTGTACCAATTAGGTGTATACCAATTTCATCATGTTGAAAGGAGGAACATAGGTGCTTTACCACAGGTTAGCGGGGGTTAAGTGCACAGAGTTCTAAAGCCAGTATAAACAGCCAGGGTGAAGATTTTGGGGTACACCAAAGTTGTCCATTCTGAACATTTTCAGTGGTAAATAAAGTTGTGGAGCATCAAATTAGTGGTTTCATCTGTCATGTTCTTTGTTCTTATTATTAAGGATCCTAAATTTGCCTTTGACCTTGCTCATGCACAAATCTTTTGAGCCCATGACCTCTTGGGACCACCTTGAAAGTGCGCCTTTGTTTTTATTAGTAGTAGGCACCGGTGCCAGGGGAACTGGTAAGCTTTGCTTTTGGTCATCTATAAAGTCATGTTGCATGAGGATAGGTTAATCTTTTGGTTAATCCCATCTCTTATCCCAGAGGTATTAACTGAGTGTCAGTCAAACCAAAATTGTTGGCCATTCTTTCATTGTTACACGCCATGCTTCTTTGGCTGAAGAGACTGTTTACAATTTGGAAATCAGCTTTGAAGTATTACTTTGAAAGCCCTGCAGATTTTTCAACCATGCGTTTGTCACATAAATTGATACTTTTGAGTTGCAAAATGCTAGGGCATCAGAAGAGTTTAGGCTCATTCTACCAGAGACAAAAACAATACCAACATTTGTAAGACTGCATCTTGGGCTACTCTGCATGTTTTCTGCATACATTACTCCCTCAATGTATGTTTCCATACAGATGAAGCATTCATGCTGGATGTTCTGTGCTGCATGTTTGCTTCAGACCTTTCTATATATTTGTTGTTTTTTCCATTCAAGCGATTTAAGCTCTGTATTCTGTTTTAACCATTTGAGAATGTGGGAGAGCAGGACGACAGAGTAAGCATAAAATACCCTTTTCCTTATTCATGCACTCATAATCCTTGCTCTCGCTTCTTGACCGCACATCATGTGTCCTCCTTCAGCACCATTTGCAGTGTTACAACCGTGCATGTAAAATGGGTGGGAGGGGGTGGAGAGATAAGAACTTGGGGGTGGCATGAACAAATTTGCCTATCTAGAGTTGGCACTCTAGAGCAAAGCAGGTCCATGGGTACTCAAATTCTTAGGGATTGTGTAATAGTCTTTCAGTTTTTCTGGTCTTCTACACCAGTGCAGGATGTTCCCTTCTAATTTTCAAGGAGGGCTAGCAAGAACTAAGTGTCAGAACCATGCAGGTAATGCTTTCTAATCTGCATCCTGACATATCTAGCATAATGCCAGATACACTTTTCAACAAACCTTGTTCTTTAATACATTAGCTCTGTAAGCTGGGCCTTCTACTGTTGTATTATGTAACCTGTTGTGCTTTTTGATTAGTCAATGGTTGGCTAAGTCACCTTCCTCGCTGCAGACAAGTCTATCTATGTGCCCCTATTATACCCTTTTAAAATTTTCCAATATATCCATTTTGGTTAGTGAATGGCTATTTTCTGTTGCTTCAGTTTTCCCTACTGTGATCAGTTCCCGGTCTTGCACTCTCAAAGACAAGCCGAGATTCATAGTGACCCCATTCTTGCGCTCTGCTTGAGTTTTTGAATGGTTATGGGATTTCAACCAGATTAACTTCATTTTGTGGATACTGCCTGTTAGTTATGCTCATTTGTGCTCGGTTATAAACTCTTGACGTAAGGACTTCTGCACCACCAAGCAAAACCAGTGACAAACATATGCTGGATTGGGCTAGACCAACCAATGCAAATGGCTTACTGGTTGGAGATCATGCTTTCTTCCTCCCTAGATTCATCTTGGAGTAAAATGCCATCTTCCCATAAAAAGCTGATTCCTCTTAATGGATTTCTTTTGTGTTGGTTCGCATTTAGTGGTACATGAAAGGGGAGTGGAGGCTAGTTTCTACCATGCATTATGATATTGTGAAAGTGTAACAGCGTATGGAAGGTTTGCATTGTATTGCCTAATTTGTTATAATTAGAAGTTTTACAGGTGTCGGCATTTACATTTTTGCAGTTAAACAAAAGATGTGTGTTTTGCTGGTCAGTAAGGTATCTTTGATTTAATGTATGTTTTTCTGCATAATGCTGTCTGCCACTGAATAATTTTTCCAGCAATATTCATGTTTAGGTTATTCCAAATGGAAGCTTCAATTTTCTGGCATGTTTTATTTTCATTCTTTAGTCAATGATGGGTCTCATGTTTGTTTCTTTTAAGGGGAAATTGGTAATTCGTTTCTCCACATTGAGCTTACATTGTTTTTAAAAAAGACTTCTCATTTAGGAAACATCAATACATATTTGTGGCAATAAACTCCAATTGATATATTTAAAGTATGGTAATAAAGGCCAGTTGTGCCCCTCCTTTCTTGAACATAGTTTAAGCTCCAGAGTGTTTTTTCCATTCTAGACCATGTTTGAGGTCAATTTGGTGACTTTACAGATATGATTAGGGAAAAGTAAAGGGTGAATGCTGATTTTTTAATTTACGATAGGCACAGTCGTAATTTTCTGTGGTTTCCACCAACAATCCTCAGCAGGCGACCATTGTGGGGTTATGAACTTGACCTTTTCTAATACAATGTGCATCTTTATTTCTCTAGTAGATGTGACCTCATCCCTACGTTGCCCATTTTGAAATCCTAGTTCATGCCCTTTTACATGGTCCTAAAATGACAGCTCAAGGTGCCATATTATATGCAGGATCAATGTTTTAAAAAGTTGTTTAATAGTCGAAGATCGAAAGTGGTAGTGTATCATGAGAGTAGACTTAATTTTCTCTCACAATCTTGTTTTTTAGTGATTGCGTTCCTGTTTTGACAAATAGTACCGAGTAAGCATTTCAATGATTATTTCCACCTTTCTCTTGTTGGAAGGAAGCATAAGAAGATATTGATCGTGATTGTTTGCTTGGGGGAGCTATATTGGACCATTATCACTTGTGTGGGCTCTTCAAATGTTGGCTTTGTTAATATTTTGTAAGTTAGAGAGCTTTGTCATTAATTTATTTTTGAATTTGGGACTGAGTTTTCATTTGTGCAGTGATAATCGAAATTTGCCTAGCTAATGTGACGGTAAGTTTCAATTCTATTAAGGAAACGGAGGCGAGGATTATGCTTTTCTTTCTCCGCCATTTATTAAATACACAACACACAGCAGCCCAAGAAAAGCTCTTATTGGAACCAAACATCGTATTACATCAAGAAACTTGAGAAAAACCCACAAGGTATGAAATAGAGCAAAATGTCTAAGACTGTAAACCACAAGTCCCAGCACTCCAACTTGTAAACCAACGAAGATAGTCCTTCCACAGTGTCCATTATCCACTGATAGGAAGTCCCCTCTCTGAGTCCTTCCTCTTTCTTCGCGAATTACGCTTCATCCTCACTGGTCCTGCTTGACGCCATCATTCCCTAGTAAGAAAACACATCCGCGTCAGCGTTGTACAACCAGATGCATGTCAGCAAATATAAGCAGAAACAACATCAGGCATGAACTCAACAGTACTAAAACTGGAAAACCTACGTACTTACTGAAATACGGGTGGGACGTCACTCGTGGACGATCTGGGTGGGATAATCCTCGCCTCCGTGTCCTTAATAGAATTGAAACTTACCGTCACATTAGCTAGGCAAATTTCGATTCTATGGCAGGACCGGAGGCTCGGATTATGCTAGTTTAAAGCTTACTCACCACCAAATGGGCAATATCCACCACCGGCTTGAAGTAAAACTTCTTAAAGGTGGACTCTGAAGACCAATCCGCTGCCCGCATCAAGTCTTCCAATCGTGCACCTACCGCAAAAGCCTTAGAGGCCATGGCCCCTCTGGCAGAGTGAGCACCGAAGCGTTTCGTATCAATGCCTGCTTCCTGCATGACCCAGCGCACCCACCTGGCAATGGTGGGGGAAGAGACTGCATGGTGTGGTTTTCGCAAGGCAATCAACAACTGGCGTTCGCCCGGAGGGCGGAGATCACAAGTGATGTCCTCATACGCTTTCAAACAATTCACAACACACAATTTTGGGACATCCACAAAAGCAGGGTACGAAATAGTCCTGGAGCCTGATTTAGTACGGCGGCCATCTGTAAAGGTGACGCCCTCAGGCGAAAACACTCGCGCGGACACATCCAGTGCCCGAACATCAGACACTGCGACATGATACCAAGCATAACAGCATGGCCAACTTGGCTGAAAGCTCCTTTAAAGACAAATAGCCATTAGTTTGCCAGGATAGAAACAAGTTCAACACTACGTTCACGTCCCAGAGGACGGAGTAACGAGGTTCCGGCGGTAAGGACAACCGGATTCCTCGCAAGAGCCTGCACACAAAAGGATGCTCACCCACAGGAGAGCCGTCCACCGGCAAATGTGCCGCAGAAATCGCGGAACGCATGGCATTAATCGTGCGATATGCCAAACCCGCCGTAGCCAATTCAGCTAGAAAGTTCAGGATGGGAACCACTCCGGCGACCAAGGGATCCAGACCCCGTCGAAGACACCAACGCACCCACTTAGTCCAAGCGGACTTGTAGCGCTTCGACGTACTGGGAGCCCAGGCTTTGGACAAAAGCCCCTCAGCCGGTCGCGAAAGCCCTGGGAGCGACCAGCGACCCCTGAAAGCCTCCATACCATGAGGTGGAGAGACCCCTGCGCGAGGAGGTGATGGGGTTCCTGATCTGGACTGAGAAGCAGGTGAGGAAACTGGGGGAGTAGGATTGGAGAATCCCAAGAAAGTTCCAGTAGAACCGGAAACCACACTTGAGACCTCCAGAATGGAGTCACTAAGACCAGCTCCCCCTTCTGCCGGCGTAGCTGCGCCGCCGTTCTCGTTATCATGGAGAAGGGAGGAAATGCATAAGGAGACTCCCGGCTCCAGTCCTGAAGAAACGCGTCCGTGGCTTCCGCCGCCGGATCCGGCCTCCAACTGAAGAACCTTGGGAGTTGATGATCCAGCCGAGAGGCAAAGAGATCGATCGAAAAAGGACCCCAAAGGCCGTTCAACCATTGAAAAACCGGAACATCCAACTTCCATTGACTGAAATCTCGCAGATATCTGGAGTGCCAGTCCGCCACCTGATTGGACTGGCCCGGTAAGTATTCTGCCTGTACTGACACATGATTGTCCAGGCAATAAGTCCAAAACTCCTTTGCCAGATTCGCCAGCGCACGGGACCGAGAACCCCCCAAATGGTTCACGTACCGCACGGCTGAGACGTTGTCCATCTTCAGCAGGACGCACGACCGCACCAAATCCTTGGTCCAGCAACGGACGGCAAAAGACCCCGCCAAGAGTTCCAGACAGTTGATGTGCAACTTCTGCTCTTCTGGCGACCAGGCCCCGCCCGTGGAAAACTCTCCGCAACGTGCGCCCCAACCGGCTCTGCTGGCATCGGATTCGATAACCAAATCCGGGACCGATCCAAAAATCGCCCGACCATTCCAGGCCTCCATGTGTGAAAGCCACCACAACATCTCCTCCTTCACCTCTTCCGAGAGAGGAACCACTTGATCGTAAGACAAACCTCTGCGCAAGTGAAACGCTTTGAGGCGTTGGAGGGCCCTGTAATGAAGTGGCCCTGGGAAAATCGCCTGAATGGACGACGACAAAAGGCCCACTACTCTGGCGACCTGCCTCAACGACGTGTGGGACTTCCCCAACGTCTGCCGCAATACATGTCGGATCTTGGACAATTTGCGGGCAGGAAGACTGAGGTTGGATTCGACAGAGTCTATAATGAAACCCAGGAACTCTATCCGTTGAGAAGGAACAAGGACCGACTTGGTCTCGTTGATCACGAACCCCAGCTTCTGCAAAAGTGACACCGTCAGCTGCAACTGTAGGCGCAGCCTCCGAGGGCATTGGTCTAAAAGCAACATGTCGTCCAAATAGACGATGAGTCGAATGCCTTGACCGCGCAACGACTCTATCACCGGGTGCAACACTTTCGTGAAGCACCACGGCGCGGAAGACAGACCGAAAGGAAGGGCCACGAACTCGAACACCTGACCCTTCCAAAGAAACTGCAGGAAACGACGGTGCGGGGGATGAATGGGAACCACCAGATAGGCGTCCTTTAAATCCAACCGTACCATCCAATCCTGTGAGAGAAGAATGTCGCGCAAAAGATGGATCCCCTCCATCTTGAAGTGGCGATACACCAGCCACCCGTTGAACTCTCTGAGATTGATAACCGGACGACGGCCACCGCCAGGCTTGTCCACAAGAAAAAGGTTGCTGATGAACCCCGAGGGATGACGTGTTGACTGACGAACGGCTCCTTTGCGAAGCAAGTCCGCGACCTCCTCGTCTATCAACAACGCATCGGCCTCTGAGAACACCATCGGAGGAGGGGCACTTACCTGAAACGGCTGATCGTAAAATTCTATATGGAAACCGCGGACGGTTTGGAGTACCCACGCGTCCGCAGTAAGCTGTGCCCACTCCCCCCAGAAGGCCGCTAAACGGCCGCCAACGCGGACCTGATCCGCCGGAATTACACTCACCGGTAGCGGAGTTGTTTCCGGCACCTTTCTTGAAGCCGCGACCTCCAAAGCGCTGTCCTCTGGTGGGATAGAAGTTCGTATAGTTGGCAGATGTATTATACTGCCCTCGTCCGGAGCCTTGCCCTCTGTTGCTGGCATTCTGGCCACCACGGCCGGTCGCACGGCCCCTGTTGCGACCAGCCCCGGAGGAAAAACGCTGATGGAACACGCGTTTAATGCTGGATTGAGCTTTGTCCAGCGAGGTAAAGGTGGAGACGAATTTGCCTAACTCTTTAATGAAGGGCTCGCCAAAGAGACCACCTTGGGCCACGGCCCCCGCCTCTGAGGAGGCTAGATCCCCTAGCTTCGGGTCCAGCTTAATTAAAAAGGACCGTCTGCGTTCTGTGGATAGGGCGCAGTTGGCGTTACCCAAGAAAATAATCACCCTCTGAGCCCAATTTGACAGCACCTCAGGGGAAATGATCGCACCCGTGACCTTAGCTTCCTCCGCCATATCGAGAATTTTAGTAATCGGACCCACCGCGTCCAATAACTTATCTTGGCAGGACCGCCAAGAACGGTCTATGCCCTTGCGCGGATCCTTCATGAATTTTGCTAAAAAAGTCGCCATCTTGGCATCAAGATCCGGAGTCATGGCCACTTTCCCTTCTAAGGATGGTCTAGGACATTCTCCCCGTAAACAACCTCTGGCCTCCTTCTCTAGAGGTTTGCGAAGCCTGCTCGCGACGAACTTGGCTACCTTGTCACCCGGGGCCCACGCAGCCGACCGCGGATGAATAATTTCATCCGGATCCAGCATGCCCGAGCTATCCCGAGGCAACTCCGTAACCGAGCCCGAAGGACGCCAGGAACGCTCCGACACCTCATCGTCATCTGAATCCGGGGAATCTCTGTCAGGGGACGAAGGCGCAACCTCCGAAGGCGTCGCCGGGACAGGGGCAGCGGGCTGATCCGCGGGAGGTGCGGTCGCCTTTGCCAAGAACGCGTCCCTAAGCCGCTCAAAGGCACCCTTGTCCACCCCTTGAGCACCCTCCGACGGCCCCTCCCTGCAAGGTTTCTTCGGGGCTGGGGGACCCTCCCCTGAAGGGCCTGGAAGGTCAGCGCACGCCAACTTGGCGCACTCTTCCACAATGCGCGCCGAAAGGCGGTCCTCCATAGGGCCAACCACCTCAGTCACACACCTGTAAATAGAGCTATCCACTGCCTGATAGAATTCATCATCATTCAAATAAGAATGGGAGTCGTCATAGTACTCATCCTACATGACTAAAGGCACTCTGAGAGGCACCTAGGAACACCTAAAGAGTTCCCAACACTGCCCCAACACCGTGGGGGTCGATAAGAATTCAAGCAGACCAAAGGACTGCACAGCGTGTGGGCGACAGGGACTGACGCAATCAAGGCGCACTCCGACCTCACAAAGCGCGCTGACCCACCACAAGGGACCAGGTCTGCCCCCCCACAGCGCGCTACCACACCAGGTTAGCAGAAGAGTGCTGAAACCGGTACCACCGGCAGAAACGCGGCAAAACCGCAATACAGACCCTCAACAGGGCGTAGGAGTGAAACAATCACTGGTATCAGGGCTACAGACCCAGGCAGAGCCGGGCGTAATGAGGGGGCACGAGGGCAAGGCTCCGCGTTCGTTGGTCTCCTCAGCGCGGCTCCTCTGAGGAGAAATCCGCGCTGAAGACCAACGAGACGCCGCAGTGCCCTCTAGCGGCCGATACACGCCGCGCACACCAAACTGGGATAAAGGTCGCGAAAGGAGCGGACAAAACGCTCCCGCGACCCTCTCGGGGCTCTGAAAGAGAAAGCGTACACAGCGCTAACACAGACCCCGAAATAAGTACAAAAAAACCCCAAATGCGAGGCAAAATAGACAAAACCCCAAGAGCAAGTAGAAAAACACTTAACTGGCTGCGTGAGCAGCGAAGAAAGAGGAAGGACTCAGAGAGGGGACTTCCTATCTGTGGATAATGGACACTGTGGAAGGACTATCTTCGTTGGTTTACAAGTTGGAGTGCTGGGACTTGTGGTTTACAGTCTTAGACATTTTGCTCTATTTCATACCTTGTGGGTTTTTCTCAAGTTTCTTGATGTAATACGATGTTTGGTTCCAATAAGAGCTTTTCTTGGGCTGCTGTGTGTTGTGTATTTAATAAATGGCGGAGAAAGAAAAGCATAATCCGAGCCTCCGGTCCTGCCATAGAATCGGATTTCTCTTATTTGATTACCATAATTATTTTCACCGTTTTAGTGCCACATTTGTAACATGTCCAGTAATTTTCCATCACACGGCTGCTTCTATTGTGCTGAATAAACGGTTCTAATGTACAACCTTCTCATGTTGCCTAGTTTATTTTTAAAGATGTTATTTGTATGAGTTGTAATTGTGAGAAAGTGCCATCTTTCTTGCATTGGTATGCCCCCACTTTTTGCTGAACTGCTGATGTGGTTTGACTGAGTGTGCCCTGGGCTCCTGCCAACCAGGTACCCAGGGCCTGTGTTCCTTCCCTAAAACTGTGTTGAAACTAAAACCCAATTGTCCTCCTGTCAGCCCCTAGTAAATGGTACCCTAGGTACCCATGGCATGGTGACCAGAGAAGACCCCTAGGTGCTGCAGAAATTATTGTGCCACCCTTATGGGCACTGTACCCTGACACCCACACACTGCCTTTGCAGGCTGAGTGTCTAAGTACAGAACTAAACAAAGAGTCGTCATGGCACACATCCCTGTGTGTGTTATCAAAAGAGACTAGCTTAAATATGACCAATATTGTTAGGACTCTGATTAGATTTGTCATGGGCACCTCGTTGGTGAGTTCATGAAGCCCTCACCCACCAACCTGGTTGGTGGCATGCTTCATCATCGGGCCCACCCAGTGACACCTAATGTGTCCCGGGTGTGCTGTTACGCCCGATTACAGCGGAGCTGGTATTTTACTGAGAGTGCAATGTGAGGTGTAAAATGAAGTGTGAGTTAAAGCGGCTTGGCGAGGGTCCCAGTACCCAAGGATAAATTAAATTTTAATAACTGGGCCCCCGTCAGCGGTTAAAATAAGGCTTGGGGATGTTTAAGGGAGGCGAGTTACTACCTCCTACATCCATCAGTTGGTCGACATGTTTCAGTCAGTGCCTTAAACTAAATCTGGCTTTCCTGAGGACCTTTTTAAAATAGAGTGTAGTGCAGGTTAACAAGGAGTGTAATCCAGGCTATGTGTTACACTCACTAAGGTGTTTCTCTAAGTGTGAGAGGGGGGATTCGCTTCTCATATATGCGCTTAGATTTTGCAGCCAATGCTTCCAGGAATGAATCGGTAAGGGGTTGACCAGCTTTTCTGGTCAGAGCCTGCCTTGTACCTGTTGCACCGTCCTCGTACTCCGGTCCCTACCGGAGTACGAGGACGGTGAGTTAGTGAGTGTAACACATAGCCTGGATCAAGTCCTGGAATTACAAAAGTAATCAACTGCATTTTTGTAGAAAAACCCTTTGAGCTCAATGTTAAATTGTGTTTAGAATTGTGTTGCCTACTGCAACCCCTGTACCTATTGGGTTTACAAAGTTATTACCTTCCTGCAAAGTAATTACCTGAGATCACTCATAATTGAGATAAGTATATTTTGATACCTGTTGGTTCTAAAAATTAAACAATTATATCTTTTGATATAATAAAATTTGCCTGCAGTTCAGTCCTTGAGTGTGTGAAAATGTTTGCTTACTTAGTGTGTACAAGAAATGTTTTATACTGTCCTCTGGTACTGCATTACTGCTCGACCAAGCTACCACTTATGAGAGTAAGGTCAGCCCTGACTTTAACCTATGTTATACCTCTGGGGTTGGTGGTCTCTATACACACTGTACCTTACTTTGGTCCAGTATATATTGAGCCACTTTCTCACAGTAATCCATTAGTTGTGCCCCAAATAGAGGCTTACAACCTTCACATTTAATGTGTGATTTATTTGTGTTAATTAGCTGAAAATACTTTGTCCATTTTAATCTTTGCTGTTATTGACTTTGTTTATGCCACGTTAAAGACCTTATCTATTTTATGAAAAATAGATGTACCGTACATACATACTACCAGAGCTATGTACAGGGCCTTTCATCATTAAACCCTCTTCAAGCATTGATCTGCTGTGGTGTCATTCACATTTTGCATTGCCCAACCCAGCATATAGCATGTGGCACACAGACAGCCCCCTTCAGCCATTAGCTTACCTGATTGTGTCAGCTATCTGCTCTTATAAAACGTGCACCTTAATAAGTCCCCTTCAGTGCCAGGTAATGCTCATGTATTGTGTGCTTTTGCATAAAATGTATGTACGTGTTTTGTCTTTTGTGCTGTGCTGGTTGTCATACAATTGTTTGCTTACAAACATTATTCATAAATAAAATAAGCATCGGCAAAGCCTAAAGTTAAGGAGCCATTGCCAGACCTGTTGGCTTTGCCAATGCTTGTATGTTTAGGGGCATGCTTAATACCATGAAGGATTTGGATAGCTGTGTGGTCTTCAATAGCAATCTGTTCTATACATCAGTTTGAGACACAATGTGATCTATTCTTAACTACTACAGAAGTCAATATGTGGTTTAGCAAAAATGTACTCTTTGTTCTGTTTTGTGTCAGTCATGAGTCTGACTGCAACGTTATTTTGCCTGTTTTTTTAACTAATGTGTGTGCCTTGTATTGGTGGAACTGGAGTGTGATGCTTGGTTTTCTGCAAATGTATCCATTATGAACCTTAAGTCCCCACCCAGTGTCAAGGTTGGGTCATTGGGTAATCCTGGTAGATAAAGCTCCCTGATATGGGGGCTTAAATGTGCAGTGTAAAAGAGAAAAGACCTCTCAGTTGATATCCTAATGTCTATCATCTCAATTTATCCTCATGGTGCGACTTGACAATCAGTATTTATCCTGTCATAATAATCACCACCTCTTTTGTGATGAAAAAGCCCTGCTCCACCCTTCAAAAGTCAGTGTTTCTTATTTTTTTGCTAGATGTTCCATACCTGTACCATTCAGAGGTCATTTTTAGGTCTCGCCTGTGTTGCAGCGCATGCGCTACATCGCCTTGGCGAGATCTATAGTTGCTTTTCTGTCCGGCTTCTTTGGAAGCGTGGTTTGTGTCCGCCTGTCGCCCTCGGGCCCTGCCCAACCGGACTGGAGATTCTGCACGCACACGGCACCATCCAGACATTAAAAGGCTGCACACTACAGCTGTATCTCCACAACAGATGCACCTCATTAGCATGCAATCCCTAACCCTGCCTTTCTATAAAACCGTATAGAAACACAGCATGTTTCATAAATAAGCCACCGACGCGCATTGCGCCCTACCTCTCTGAGGCACAGAGAGCGCGGTGACTTTTGCAAGTTCTGACCGCCCCGGGTTACACAATCTGCACACAGGGCCGGGCAGCCACACTGAAGCCCCCTACCTTGCAGTTTTCTGAACACGATTTCACCGAATACTCGTCCGATTGCAAATACTTCTGTAGCAAAACCTCTAACGTTTGGGGGGGGGGTGTTGTGTAGGAGAGTAGGGTCTGCTTCCTATGTTCACCCCCACTTTTTGCTCTGATCCACTGGTTTTTCGACTCTAGTGTGGCTGTGGGCCTGCTAATCAGACCCACAGCCCAGCTGTTCTCTCTCTAAATTCATACCATGTACTTTAGGTACATATCCAATTGGGTTTTGGGTCACCTTTGTGAGCCCCTGTATAGTGTACCATAGGTACCCAGGGCATAGATGCATCCAAGGCCTACCAGGGGCTGCAGCATGTATTATGCCACCCCTGGCTGGCCATCCAAATTGACACAACTGGCTGATCAGGCAGCTGGGGCAAGGTCGTGTAATCACCCCTTGCTTAGGTATAGTATTCCTATACCTACCATTATATATAGACACATATATGCCTATAAGTCACTCCTATGGCAGGCCTTAACAATCCTGGAGGCAGAGTGCTTGGTTTTTTGTGAGATGGTGCTCTAGCATGAGCTGAGCCTGTCTGCAGCTTTCGGAAACATGTCCTTATAGCTGTTCTATGATATAGCCATACCATATACTCTTAAGTGCATTATAATCCTCGCGGTTATTGCTAACTTTGGTTTGGCTTTATCAAAACATGTTGTGTAAGGTGTCATACGCTTTGGAATACTACCTCCTCCCCTCCAGGGGAGGCCTGGACAATAGGTTTCCTGCCTTGGGAGGTGCGAGCACCTCCCCAGACAGGCTCTTGTGTATTGGGGCAGGGTGGGTTGAATGAAATGAGACACTGCCTGGGGCACACAAGGTGCCCCATGCATAGCCCGGTTCAAACCAGTTGCTGGGGCACTCCAGCCCCAGCTCTGGCGCGAAACTGGACAAAGGGAAAGGGGTGTTACCACCCCCTTCCCTGGTCCCACCCATAAGAGGGACCTAGCAGGTAATCCAGCCCCTCAAATCAGTATATAGGTAGGAGCTGAGTCTAGACATTAGATTATCCTGAACTGAAACTCTGAAACGAAACTCTGAGCCTTCGACATTC
Source organism: Lissotriton helveticus (assembly GCF_964261635.1). Classification (NCBI taxonomy): domain Eukaryota; kingdom Metazoa; phylum Chordata; class Amphibia; order Caudata; family Salamandridae; genus Lissotriton; species Lissotriton helveticus. Next base: position 716,741,180 of record NC_136068.1, on the reverse strand, counting down.
TACTGCAACTAGAAGACTGACCTTGTGGTCAAGGAGTGACTACCCTGTGCAAACAGGCACCACCAGTAACTTGCCCGTTTGCTTCGTCGACGCTCCAGCCGGATCCCGACGACCTAGCGATGCAGTCTCTGGACTTCCAGACTTCTCTAACCCCGACCCACATCCACAGCAAAGCTGAGACCCGTGGCGGACATGAGAGACGTGGGACCGGACATTTGCTAACTGTGCAGCTTCTGAGGCGTCCTCGAAGTTGTGCATTGGGGATTTAGAAGCCCCAAAACCGAGCCGTAAGTGCACCGAAGCTCAGCCCTCCACACTCCACGAGTGCTGCGTGGGGCCTGTGCCTGCATTTCTCCTCGACGCGTCTTCGCGGTTGCTAGCCCGTTGGCTCGTGGCCCTCCTGAACACATCACCTTGAAACAACACCGCTTGCCTGGTTGCTCTGGGCTTGCTCCTGCTTTCCTGTAAAGGGGAAGCTCCCCAGACCTTTCTAGTCTGAACAAGAAGCCGATCTTCCGTTTCTGCGTGGGTTGCCTTTGCCAAGGCTTGTTGTCTCCAATCCGGAAGCCGACACCGCCAACAGCAAGATCCTTCGTACGACAGTCCGTATCCAGCTCCTAGTCATCGTCGACGACTCCTGGTCCACGTGGCTGCAGAGACCAGCTTCGCATCTTCACCTGATTGCATCTCGACATCGCCTGGTTCCTTCCCGGTCACTGGCTAGTGACCCAGACTCTGTCCCCTCTGCTTTCAGGTTCTTCTCTTCTCCGATCCACCTAGACATCTTCCTCCTGGTCTCCTGCAGCATCTTCTTGCAGCTCTCCATAGGATTCAACGACTAAACCCGACACAAATTCACACCTATGCACCCGGCTTCCCTGGGTGAGGTAACTCGAGTACTCCGGTGCTCCCGTGGGTAGTAACTATCCAAGTGTCCTAGTTTAATAAGGTTTTCCCGTGGTCCATCCGGAAGTGTCCTAAATCTATTACTTTGTGACTTTTACGTTCCCATTGACTTTCTATGGTAACCCGCGTGTGTGTTTAGACACTACACACGCGTCCTGTGGGTCTCCTACTCCCAATCCTTTGGTAGTCCTGCGTAGCCCCAGCAATTTTCTAGGCCCTAGGCCTATTCACCTTTCCGGAAGTGGTTCTTATACCACTTCTTTAGTATATGGTTCGTGAGGCCCCTAGGGCAAAATTGTATTTGTGCAACTTATAGTATGCTTATTGAGTAACTTGTGCTGTATCTCGAACTCTGACCTCATAAAGAGTGCAGAGGGGTTGTGTTAGTAATAAATACATATATATTTGATATATACCTTGTGTGGTGTCCTTTCATTTGTTATTCAAGGGATTATCATTGGTAAAACAATTGGCTTCACATGCTCTCTGAAGTGTTAGCCTAAGACTGCTTTGTCCATGCTACCACTAGCATAGCTGGTCTATAAGGTTGACTTTACAACCATCACCATGAGGGTTGTTTGGACTGGTGCAAGGTGCTCTCTAGAATAGTGAACATCATATACCAGGCCAACTTCTCACATTAGTGGCAGCGGTGGGATAAGAGCCTGCTGATTGTTTTACCATAATATCTTGCAATATCATTTGAAAGATCACATTAAGGTACCTAGAGGTACATATAAATCAAGTCTTAAATACTTAAGTTCTACTGAACTTAGTTGTTGTAGAGCAAAGGGCCTAGCACACCCTAACTACAACTCCTAGAGAGGTTTAGTAGATAACACTTAGTGTAGGTAGGTGCACACACCACACCTCACTAGATCATGTCTCTGAGAGCAGAACCAAGTGGATCTCTCCCAGTGGAGGTAGATCCTTTAAGGATACCTTCCAGATATGATACCTTAACCTTCCATGATTTGAGGCATTTGTGCACAACTAGGAGGTTAAAACAGGGTTCCAACCCTACCCTCAAGCACCTGAGAGAACGTATGGAAGAATATGATGCTAAGAAAGCATCTAACACATGTCCTACAGGCAGTGCTGAAGATGGTCAGCCCTCAGCAGAAGATTCCCCTGACCACAATCTAGTTGATGATAGTAAAGTGGATGAGGATGTTGAAGAGGATGACAATGACCAGGTCCAAGTTTTAGAACTGAACCAGGTCAACCTAAGCCTACATGGGACTGGAGAGGGCCTAGTACCTTACAGACCCCCAAGCAGGCTTAACTCTGAGCACAGAAGGAGGAGATCCCTATCCAGGGAATCTCATCACTCTGGTGTCTCAATAGGGTCAGATGCTATCAGGAGAATGTCTTCCCCCTGAGAGAAGAGAACATCAGGCCAGAATGAAAGAAGCCAATCTGAGGATTGAGAGGCAAGAACTTGCCCTAGCCAAAGAGAGACTTGCTCTTGCAAGAGAGCAAAAGTTAAGTGGGTTAGAACCCACTGGTGGCAGCATTATCCCCAAGGATAAAGATAGGTCCTGTTGTAAACGTATCTAGGACCCTAAGTAAATATTCCCGATTCATGCCCTCATGTGGTTATAACAAATAATATCCTTATAAAGGCATAAGAATCATATCCATATTTAGTCATAGCCAATGCAGTCCAAATACGGCAAGGCTACTCCCATAGACTCCTAGAAAGCACAACGCGTTCTTTAAACAAGCCAAGCATCCAGCAGCCCAGGAAATCCCCCTGCTTTTGTTTTGAACAAGAACTCCTGGAGTCCAGAAAGAACTGTAAGTTCTTAGTGACTTCTTATGTCCAACCTTACGTCAAACTCGGCACCTTCCAGGTATAAATATACCAACGTTGCCTTAAGCAAACACACGGTGGTTTGGAGCAGAGCGGCTATCTACTTGCCCGAAGCCCAGCTGATACGAGAGCCGAAGGAAGCCGACCCTCCCATTGACGCACTGAGAGAGATGCTGTCTTTTCTCCTGCCGAGAAATCCAGCTCCAGTCTTTCCAGTCACCCTTGCGGGTTTCTGGGAGATAAGAGTCCTGAGAACGAGATACAAGACCTCCTTCATTCTATAACCAAGGTACGGAGCTGATTAGATCCTTGGAGAATTCTTGATGCAGATTCTTGGCAAAAACTTAACTTAAACTGCAGCTCACTTACTCCTTCCCACGTACTAGGCTTAGGTAAGGTACACCGGGGTAGGCTTATCTTAGAAGCACCAGTTGAGTACGTTTAGTCAATGATTTTATGTATGTATATATTTTATCCATTTTAAGTATCATATGGCTCAGAAACCATATCAATGTTTTTACAGTATTATTTCCTAATACTCCTTTTACTGTACGCACTTTACTTTATGACAAGTATTGCAATTGTGGCAATTCACTTCTCTTGCACGAGAAAGAGGACTGCTCAATAAATAACTTTTATTGAAAACGCCCGTCTCTTTCTCTGCACTCTGGTGAAACTAAGCATGCACGATTGACTGAGTAAAATAGGTGTCTATTGTTTTCACACGACTCTGGAGATGTACTCCTTGTTCTGGCGGGAGCAAAGTTGTCATGTTTATGCGGTTGTCAGAAGCTAAACTCTTCTTGTCTATTCAGGGAAGTTAACACCTCCTTGTTTACTCGAGAAAGTGTCTAGTGACCTCTGAGCTAGCTGGCATTCATAATTAAGTCTAACATATTCAATAGAGACCTAGTCGACCTCAGTCCTACGTCTAAACTATCGTTTGTTATTCCAATGCGCAGAGCCTATTGGGAATATAGGAACTACACTACAGTCCTATGATACTAGAAACCTAAGTAAGATTGTCCCACCCTACAAGATCGGGGATGACATCCACAAGTGGATAACTGCTTTGGAGATGACTTGCAAAGTACAGCAGGTACCCCAAAGTCAGTGGGCAGCAATCTTATGGCTCTCCTTTTCAGAAAAAGGTAGAGACCAGCTACTCACAGTTAGTCATGAGGATGCTAACAACTACACAGTCCAGAAGAGTGCTCTGATTGATGGGTTTGGCCTAACCACTGAACAGTATAGGTTGCTGTTCAGGGATACCCAGAAGACAGACTCAGGACTGGACTGATTTTGTAGATTGTGCCACTAAGGCTCTGGAAGGCAGATTGCTGGGCAGTAAAGTTAAGGACTATACAGGATTGTATAATTTGATCATGAGAGAACAAATACTTAATAATTGTCAGAACCAGTTGTTGCATCAACGCCAGATTGACTCTGATCTGACCTCTCCCCAAGAATTGGGAATGAAGGCAGACAAATGGGTCAGAACCAGGGTGAAGCAGAAAAACCAGAACCAAGGTGGTGATCAGAAGAAGCCAGACCAAAAGGGTGGGGATCAGAAAGTAAAAGACCAGAAGTCTTCAACAGATCCCCAAAAAGTTTCTACTGAGGCGGGTTCCAAGAAATCCAAAAAGAAAGATGGCCAAAAGAAACCATGGTGCAATATCTGTAAAAGTAATACTCACTGGACCAGTGATTGTGCCAAAAAGGAGGCAGCTCCAGCCACCATTGCCCCTAAGGCAACTGTTCCCCCTAGTACAGCTAATAGTGGTGGTTCTCAACAGAAGGGTGTAGTAGGGTTAACCCTGGGAACTGAGATGGACTCTGGCCCAGTCAGAGTACCAACTCATGCTCTCCTTGTCTGTGATGTGGACATGGCTATGTCCTCTACTGTGAGCCCCAGTAAACTGGGCAAGTACAGACAGACACCTTTAATAATAAAGTGGCTCAGGCCTACAGGGACACATGTGCCAGTGTCACCATGGTGACGCCTAACTTTGTGGACCCTGGACGGACCTTTTTAGGTGACAATTACCTATTGACCAATGCTAGCAATGTCACTACCACCCATAGTATGGCAATTGTTATTTTTTCCTGGGGAGGGGTAACTGGCCTAAAGAAGGTTGTTGTAAGTTCAGACCTCCCTGTAGAATGTTTGTTGGGCAATTATCTAGAAGCTTCAGCCTGGTCTGAAGTGGAGTATAGGACTCATGCAGAGATGCTGGGCATATCAGCACATGTCCTTGCTGTGAGCAGGTCACAGGCCAAAAAGTGTCAAACTGAACAGGCCCTGGATCCTGAAACTATGGACCAGTTGCCTACCAAGAGAAAGAGCAGTAGGATTAAGGCAGTGCCTTCCCCCTGCCTCAGAGTGAAGATCAGCCTTCTGAGGAAGCTGATAGTGAGACCCAAGAAGGAACTGTCCTAGAAGAGTTTGAGCCTGATCAGGTTGAGTTTCTTGGGACAGGGGGACCTTCAAGGGCAGACCTGAGGCTGGCGCAGCTGGACTGCCCCTCTCTTGAACCCCTCAGACAGCAAGCTGCTGCTGAGGCTGCTGGGTATGCTACAGATACCCACAGAGTGTATTGGGGTGAAGGGCTCCTTTATTCAGAGGCTAGAGACCCCAAGCCTGGTGCTTCCAGGAGATTGGTCATACCTCTGACATTTAGGGGCTTCCTTCTTACCTTAGCCCATGATATTTCCCTAGCAGGACATCTTGGCCAGTACAAGATTTGGGACAGGCTTGTCCCTCACTTTCACTGGCCACACATGTCAGAAGATACCAGGGAGTTTTGTCGCTCCTGTGTCACCTGTCAAGCCAGTGGCAATCCAGGTGTCACCACAAAGGCCCCCCTTATACCACTACCTGTGGTGGGGGTACCCTTTGAAAGAGTTGGGATTGACATTGTTGGTCCAATGGATCCCCAAACAGCTTCTGGGCACAGATTTATTCTGGTGGTAGTGGATCATGCCACTAGGTACCCAGAAGCTATTCCCTTAAGGACCACAACAGCTCCTGTTGTGGCAAGAGCCTTTCTGGGAGTTTTCTCAAGAGTGGGCTTTCCGAAAGAGGTTGTCTCAGATAGAGGTGCAAACTTCATGTCTGGGTGTTTGACTGCTATATGGAAGGAGTGTGGTGTAAACTCTAAGTTCACCACACCCTACCATCCACAGTGCAATGGTCTAGTTGAAAGATTCAACAAGACCTTAAAGGGCATGATCAAAGGACTCCCTGAAAAGCTTAGGCGAAGATGGGATATCTTGCTGCCCTGCCTTTTGTTCGCTTATAGAGAGGTCCCACAAAAGGGGGGTTGGCTACAGCCCTTTCAAACTTTTGTTTGGGCACCCTGTAAGAGGACCCCTGTGTCTTGTGAAGGAAGGATGGGAGTTACCTCGCAAAAAGCCTAAGCATGACATAGTGGACTATGTACTTGGTCTCCGCTCCAGGATGGCCGAATACATGAAAAAGGCTTCTAAAAACCTTGAGGCTAGCCAGGAACTTCAAAAAGCCTGGCATGACCAAAAGGCTGTGCTGACTGTGTACCAGCCAGGACAGAAAGTGTGGGTGTTGGAGCCAGTGGCCCCAGCAGCACTCCAAGACAAATGGTCTGGACCCCACACTATTGTTGAGCAAAAGGGAGAGGTAACCTACTTGGTTGATCTTGGGACTCCCAAAAGCCCCCACAGGGTCCTTCATGTCAACAGACTGAATGCATATGTTGACAGGGCAGACATGGGCTTGCTAATGGCTACAGATGAGGGACAGGAGGAGGAGAGTGACCCTCTCCCAGACCTGCTTTCTCAGAACCCTGATGATGGTTCAGTTGATGGAGTGGCATTGGCAGGCAGCCTCACTGACCAGCAGCAACAGGACTGCAGACAAGTTCTACAGGCCTATAGGCATATGTTGTCCCTGTCCCCAAGTCAGACAAACTGGTGCACCCATGAGGTGGACACTGGCGACAGTCTGCCTGTAAAGAGTAAAATCTACAGGCAACCTGACCATGTCAGGGACTGTATCAGGACAGAGGTCCAAAAGATGTTGGAACTGGGAGTTATTGAGCCCTCAGAGAGCCCCTGGGCCAGTTCAGTAGTCCTTGTGCCAAAGCTTCACACCCAAGATGGTAAGAGAGAGATGAGGTTGTGTGTGGACTACAGAGGTCTCAATGCTGTCACTAGGACAGATGCCCATCCAATACCCAGGGCAGATGTGCTCATTGACAGATTGGTTTCTGCCAAGTTTTTGAGCACATTTGACCGGACAGCAGGCTACTGGCAAATCAGACTTGATGATGATGCAAAAGCCAAAACAGTATTTTCGACCCCAGGAGGTCATTGCCAATTTGTGGTAATGCCCTTTGGCTTGAAGAATGCACCTGCCACTTTCCAAAGGTCCTCTAAGGTCTGGATGACTTTTGTGCAGCTTATCTAGATGATATTGCTGTCTTCAGCTCCACCTGGGAAGATCACCTGAAGAAGGTTTTGGAGGCCCTGCAGAAGGCAGGCCTAACTATCAAGGCTACTAAGTGCCAGATAGGGCAGAGTAAGGTTGTGTACCTGGGCCACCTTGTAGGTGGAGGTCAGGTTCAACCACTGGAGAGCGAGATCCAGACCATCAAGGACTGGAATCCTCCAACCACCCAGACACAGGTCCGAGCTTTCTTGGGCCTGTCTGGTTCTTACAGAAAGTTTGTTAAGAATTATGGGTCCATTGTGACACCACTTAATGACTTGACCTCAAAGAAAATGCCAAAGAAAGTTCAGTGGACAGTCAGCTGTCAAAAGGCATTTGATGACCTGAAGCAGGCCATGTGCTCTGCACCTATTCTGAAAAGTCCAAATTACTCCAAGGAATTCATTGTCCAAACAGATGGGTGTGGCAGCTGTTCTTTCACAATTGAATAAAGATGGTCAAGACCAGCCCATTGCTTTTATTAGCAGAAGGCTGTTCTCTCTCTAAATTCATACCATGTACTTTAGGTACATATCCAATTGGGTATTGGGTCACCTTTGTGAGCCCCTGTATAGTGTACCATAGGTACCCAGGGCATAGATGCATCCAAGGCCTACCAGGGGCTGCAGCATGTATTATGCCACACCTGGCTGGCCATCCAAATTGACACAACTGGCTGATCAGTCAGCTGGGGCAAGGTCGTGTAATCACCCCTTGCTTGGGTATAGTATTCCTATACCTACCATTATATATAGACACATATATGCCTATACTATAAGTCACTCCTATGGCAGGCCTTAACAATCCTGGAGGCAGAGTGCTTGCTTTTTTGTGAGATGGTGCTCTAGCATGAGCTGAGCCTGTCTGCAGCTTTCGGAACCATGTTTTTATAGCTGTTCTATGATATAGACATACCATATACTCTTAAGTGCATTATAATCCTCGCGGTTATTGCTAACTTTGGTTTGGCTTTATCAAAACATGTCGTGTAAGGTGTCATACGCTTTGGGATACTACCCCCCCCCCCCCCCCCCCACACGCACACACCCCCCCGCCAGTTCTGGCGGCGGGGGTAGCATACCACCTTTCTAGAGGGAGAAGACATGTAGTTGTAGCATTACCCGGTTAAAGTTAAACAGAGCCTCAGCATCACAAAACGGATGCTGCTGCCACAGACACGAGTCTGACCTCCTGCTGCTGGACGAAACTCCGGCAGGGGTGGCCTGGACAATAGGCTTCCTGCCTTGGGAGGTGCGAGCACCTCCCCAGACAGGCTCTTGTGTATTGGGGCAGGGTGGATTGAATGAAATGAGACACTGCCTGGGGCACACAAGGTGCCCCATGCATAGCCCGGTTCAAACCAGTTGCTGGGGCACTCTAGCCCCAGCTCTGGCACGAAGCTGGACAAAGGAAAGGGGTGTAACACCCCCTTCCCTAGTCCCACCCATAGGAGGGACCTAGCAGGTAATACAGCCCCTCAAATCAGTACATCGGTAGGAGCGGAGTCTAGAGACTTTAGATTATCCTGAACTGAAACGAAACTCTGGACCTTCGACATTCTACTGCAACTAGAAGACTGAAGAATCTCCCTTGTGGTCAAGGAGTGACCACCCTGTGCAAACAGGCACCACCAGTAACGTGCTGGTTTGCTTCGTCGATGCTCCCGCCGGATCCCGACGACCTAGCGACGCAGTCTCTGGACTTCCAGACTTCTCTGACCCCGACCCACAGCAAAGCTGAGACCCGTGGCGGACACGAGAGACGTGGGACCGGACATCCTGCAAAACCTGCTTTTTGCTAACTGTGCAGCTTCTGAGGCGTCCTCGAAGTTGTGCATTGGGGTTTGAGAAGCTCCAAACCCGAGCCATAAGTGCACCGAAGCTCAGCACTCCACGAGTGCCGCGTGGGGCCTGTGCCTGCATTTCTCCTCGACGCATCTTCGCGGTTGCTAGCCCGTTGGCTAGTGGCCCTCCTGAAGACATCACCTTGAAACAACACCGCTTGCCTGGTTGCTCTGGGCTTGCTCCTGCTTTCCTGTACAGGGGAAGCTCCCCAGACCTTTCTGGTCTGAACAAGAAGCCGATCTTCCCTTTCTGCGTGGGTTGCCTTTGCCAAGGCTTGTTGTCTCCAATCCGGAAGCCGACACCGCCAACAGCAAGATCCTTCGTGGGACAGTCTGTTTCCAGCTCCTGGTCATCGTCGACGACTCCTGGTCCACGTGGCTGCAGAGACCAGCTTCGCATCTTCACCTGATTGCATCTCGACATCGCCTGGTTCCTTCCTGGTTCCTTCCCAGTCACTGGCTAGTGACCCAGACTCTGACCCCTCTGCTTTCAGGTTTTCTCGTCTCCGATCCACCCTTAGATCCACCCGGACATCTTCCTCCTGGTCGCCTGCAGCATCTTCTTGCAGCTCTCCATAGGATTTGACGACAAAACCAGACACGACTTCACACCTTTGCACCCGGCTTCCCTGGGTGAGGTAACTCGAGTGCTCCGGTGCTCCCGTGGGTAGTAACTATCCAAATGCCCTAGTTTAATAGGGTTTTCCCGTGGTCCATCCGGAAGTGTCCTAAATCTATTACTTTGTGACTTTTACGTTCCCATTGACTTTCTATGGTAACCCGCGTGTGTGTTTAGACACTACACACGCGTCCTGTGGGTCTCCTACACCCAATCCTTTGGTAGTCCTGCGTAGCCCCAGCGATTCCCTAGGGCTTTTCACCTTTCCAAAAGTGGCTTTTACCACTTCTTTAGTATATGGTTCGTGAGGCCCCTAGGGCAGAATTGTATTTGTGCAACGTATAGTATGATTATTGAGTAACTTGTGCTGTATCTCGAACTCTGACCTCATAAAGAGTGCAGAGGGGTTGTGTTAGTAATAAATACATATATATTTGATATATACCTTGTGTGGTGTCCTTCCATTTGGTATTCAAGGGATTATTATTGGTAAAACAATTGGCTTCACATGCTCTCTGAAGTGTTAGCCTAAGACTGCTTTGTCCATGCTACCACTAGGATAGCTGGTCTATAAGGTTGACTTTACAACCATCACCATAAGGGTTGTTTGGACTGGTGCAAGGTGCTCACTAGAAATAGTAAACATCCTATATCTGAAAGAGGCACGTTAGTATTAGATTCCTTACCTTAGAATATCCCCAGGCGTCAGACTGGATCCGGAAACTTTTGCGTAGCAGTACCCTTGCGCGTCGGTAGGCGGCGTCTGCGGCTCCGCGTCCGTCGTCGGCGCCGTGATGACGTCGTCGGAGTACTTACACGCCGCCTCCGCGTGCTGACGTCAGTTCTTCTTTTTTCCGCGCCAGCAAGCGCAGATCTGGAAAAAGCAGTAATCCTTGTCAATTTTTGACTAACTTCTTGATCGTTTTTGATCATTTCTCGAAGTCTTTCGACTCCGATTGGTGCCGTAGGAATGCCTGGCTTTAAGCACTGCGAGGATTGCGACCGCACGATGTCAGTCACGGATCCTCACCACCTGTGTTTAACTTGTATAGGCGTTGATCGCGATGACCAGGCCTGCTCCGACTTCCGGGCCCTCTCTTCGAAAGCCAGGCGGGAGCGGTCCCGCAGGCGACTCGAACTCAGGCAGTCGGTCCCGCGCCGCGAGAGGTCTCAGTCCCACGGGAGGTCGAGGGACAGGTCGCGGGCTCGGAGCCACCACAGCTACGAGAGTAGGCCGCACTCCTCCAAGGTCGAAGTCGTCGTCAGGTAAGAAGCACAAGAAGTCCAAGAGGCGTCATCGCTCTGCGGACTCTCCCTGACGCTCGCGCGATGCGGCCGGGGGTTAGGGTGACACCGCCCACGCGGCTCCGTCGGAGTCGCAGGCGCCGCGTTCAGCTCCACACCCTCCGGTCCCTGGGCTCAACGCGACGCCGGAGGAGATCGAGCGCTTCCTCATGGCCATGAGGAAACTCTCTCCTCCTACGGGCTCCGCGGAGCCTTCGGGCCCAGCAGACCCGTCTGGGGCCTCTAGCGGGTCGGGGGCTTCGGCCCGACGCCGTCGGGTGCTTCGGCCCTGACGCCGCCGACTCCTTCGGGCCCGGAGCCGCAGGTTCCCACCATCCCGACGCCGCCGGTGCCTTCGGGCCCGCCGCCGGTGCCTTCGGGCCCGCCGGCGCCTTCGGGCCCGGCGCCGCAGGGTACAGCGGGCGCGGGACCGCGCTAGACCTTCTTCGAGATCTGGATCGTCGCCGGAGGACCTTACGACCTCCCCAGCGTCGGACCATCAGGTGTCGCCTCCGGCACCGTCCTCGGGCGGCGCCGTCCCCGATGCCCCCTTCATTCCTGTTCCGACGTCGGGACGGCCCCGATGGGCGCCGCTCCAGACGTCGTTTGGGGAGTTCTCTATGAGCAGGCCCCATTAGTTGAGAACCCTGAGTTTCAGGAGATGGGTGATGAAGGGGATTGGGAGGGGTCTGAGGACCCTCTGACCCGAGAGTGTCAGTCTCATGAGGACTGGGCAGGAGACCTTGGGGAGGCCAGTGGCCTGGACACCTCTCCAGACACTGGTTTTGTCTCCCCTCCTACCGTGGCTTCGGAGGAGGGGGCAACCTACAGTGTGGTGTTGATGAGGGCTGCCAAGGCCTTGGGCCTTGAGCTCCCCGTCGCGGCCGTGAGGACTAATCTCCTCACTGAGGTCCTTAAACCGCAGTCAAGCTCGGCTGAGCCTCTGCTGCCCTTTAATGAGGCCTTGACTGACGTTCTTCTGGGCACTTGGTCCAAGCCCGCTACGGGGTCGCCCGTAGATAGGAACGTGGCCAGACGCCACCGCCCGGCCCCGGGCGACCCATGTTTCCTGTCCACCCACCCTACCACCGAGAGCCTGGTCATCCAGGCCTCCAAATCCCAGACCGCATTCCCGTCGGCACCGCCGGACAGGGAATCCAAGAGGTACGAGCAGTACGGCAAAAAGATCTTCTCGTCCCTTAGTCTGGGACTGCGGTCTTCCAACAACGCATGCCTCTTGGGCCGCTACACCCACTCTCTGTGGGATACGGTTGCGGAAGTGCTGCCAGAGTGTCCGTTGGAGGTACGGGCCAAACTCGGTCAAGCCCTTAAGGAGGGCTGGGATGAAGCCAAATATTCTATACGGTGTGGGCTGGATACCACCGGCTCACTGGGTAGAGCGATGGCAACGACGGTGGCGGTCAGACGTCACGCCTGGTTGAGGTTCGCCAACTTTTCGGCCGATGTCCAGAACACCTTGATGGACATGCCGTTCGATGGCCGTCGCCTCTTTGGCGACAAGGCAGACCATGTGCTCGAGCGCTTTAAGGACTCGAGGGCTATGGCCAAGTCCTTGCGCCTCTCGGCCCCGCGCCAGCAATCGGCTGCCTTTCATTCCTTTCGTGGCCACGGAAGGTGTGTACCCACACGTGCTGCCACCCAACGCGGTGGCGGCCATGGGAACCGCCGTCCCGGCGGTCAGGGACAATGGCGAGGTCAGTCCACACCTTCCCCCGCAGCATCCGCCTCAAAACCCTCCTAGTCCGTGCTTTTAGGCCCAAGTGAAGCCAGTGGGGGGCAGGGTTCGCCATCACCACCTCCACTGGCGCACCGTCACTTCGGACAGGTGGGTGCTGCAGATCGTCCGAAGGGGCTACTCCCTCCCCTTCGAGGCGACTCCTCCAGCCATGCCACCGCAGAACCACCGTGTATCGGGGGATCATTGGCGACTTCTGCAGGAGGAAGTTACGGCCCTCTTGGCCAAGGGGGCCATCGAGCGCGTTCCTGGGCCAGAAGTAGGGTGTGGTTGCTACTCCCACTACTTTCTGGTACCCAAGAAGGGCAAAGGGGGCCTACACCCTATCTTGGACCTAAGGAACGTCAACGGCTTCCTCCAGAAGGAGAAGTTCACGATGCTGACACTGGCTCAGGCCCTAGCTGCCCTGGACCCAGGAGACTGGATGGTAGCGTTGGACTTGCAGGACGCTTATTTCCACATCCCCGTCCTGCCGGCCCACCGGCGCTACCTGCGGTTCACGGTTGGCCACGAGCACTTTCAGTATACCGTGCTCCCCTTCGGCCTTACCAGCGCCCCACGGGTGTTCACAAAGGTGATGGCGGTGGTCGCAGCTCATCTGCGCAGGTTAGGGGTTTCAGTCTTCCCCTACCTCGACGACTGGTTGTTGAAGGCGGGCTCGCCCCAGACAGTCGTCAGCCACCTCCAGACTACGGCAGATCTCCTGCACCGGCTGGGGTTCTCCATCAATGTGCCGAAGTCACACCTGTGCCCCTCTCAGAAGCTCCTTTTCATCGGAGCGGTTCTCGACTCGGCGCGGTTTTGGGTTTATCCACCCGAACAGCGGGTCCGGGATATTCAGGCTTTGATTCCCATCTTTCAGCCGTTATCCCGGGTCTCGGTCAGGTTGACGCTGCGGCTTCTGGGGCTGATGGCCTCCTGCATCCTGCTGGTGCATCACGCCAGTTGGCGGATGCGGGCTCTGCAGTGGGACCTGATGTTTCAGTGGGCCCAGCATCAGGGCAACCTATCCGACCACATCCTGATCTCGGAGGGCACTGCGAGACTGCTGCAGTGGTGGCTCACGTACCGCGATTGGGTCAGTGGCAGATCCCTCTCCCTACCCCACCCGGAGCACGTGGTTGTGACGGACGCGTCCCTCCAGGGCTGGGGAGGCCACATGGGAGAGGTGGAGATCAGAGGCCTCTGGTCTCCGGCGGAGTCCCGGCTCTATATCAACCTTTTGGAGCTGCGGGCGATCCGACTAGCACTGAAGGCATTACTCCCCTCTGTCCGGGGGAGTATAGTGCAGGTGTTCACGGACAACACCACCGCCATGTGGTACTGTAACAAACAGGGCGGGGTGGGGTCGTGGACCCTATGCCAGGAGGCTCTGCGCCTCTGGCAGTGGCTGGAACATCAGGGCGTGACCCTGGTGGTTCAACACCTGGCAGGTTCTCTGAATACCAGGGCGGACGAACTCAGCCGTCGGTGCATGATGGATCACGAATGGCGTCTGAACTCGGACGTGGCACAAGGTCTCTTTCATTAATGGGTAGAGCCTTGGTTAGATCTATTCGCCACAGAAGAGAACGCGCAATGTCATCAGTTCTGCGAGTTGGAATTTCCAAGGCGGCACTCGCTCGGAGACGCTTTTCGTCGCAAGTGGAGTTGCGGTCTATTGTACGCCTTTCCGCCTATACCACTTCTGCCCAGAGTGCTTAAGAAGATCAGGCGCGACCGGGCCCAGGTTATCCTTGTGGCTCCAGACTGGGCACGAAGATACTGGTATCCCGAGCTACTCAGTATGTCAGTCGATCCCCCGGTTCGTCTGCCTCTTCAGGAGGACTTTCTGTCGCAGCAGCAGGGGACGGTCCTCCCCCCGAGCCTGTCCAGTCTCCACCTCCATGCTTGGAGATTGAGCGGCGACAGTTGAGGCCATTTGACTTGCCTCCTGAAGTCTGTAACGTCATTCTGGCAGCCAGGCGTCCCTCCACAAAGTCGGTATACGCCTGCAGGTGGAACAGATTTGTGGCATGGTGCACAGCAAAGGCTGTGGATCCTCTTGCTGCCCCTCTTTCTGAGGTCTTCTCTTCCTTCTTTCTCTTGCCCAGGAGGGCTCTGCTCTGGGCACTATCAAGGGCTACCTTTCTGCCCTTTCAGCCTTTCTAAGGCTGCCTGATCAACCTTCTTTGTTCAAGTCCCCTATTGTAAATAGATTTCTAAAGGGCATCACACACACATTCCCTCCTGTTCCGTTTGTGATGCCTCAGTGGGACTTGAACCTGGTTCTTACGTTTCTGATGTGGGCTCCCTTTGAGCCACTTCACACCTGTCCTCTCCGCCTTCTTACTCTGAAGACTTCTTTCCTGGTTGCCATCATCTCTGCCAGGAGAGTCAGTGAGCTCCAGGCCCTTTCTTGTACTCCACCTTTCCTTTCTGTCCATCCGGACAAAGTGGTGTTGCGTACTAAGCCATCTTTCTTGCCCAAGGTTGTCACGGCCTTCCACATCGGGCAGTCTATCACCTTGCCAACCTTCTTCCCGCCACCGCATCCCTCTAAAGAGGAAGAGCGGCTCCACCGTCTGGACCCAAAACGTGCGCTCTCATTTTACTTGGATCGCACACGCCAGTTCCGGGTGGATGACTAACTCTTTGTTGGTTACGTGGGCGCTAAGAAGGGGAAAGCGGTGCACAAGAATACCATCTCCCGGTGGATCATCTTGTGTATCCAGGCATGCTACTCCTTGGCTAAAAAGGAGCCCCCTGTTGGATTGCGGGCTCACTCTACCCGAGCCACGGCGACTACAACTGCCCTGGGCCGGGGAGTGCCCTTACAAGACATCTGTCAGGCAGCTATGTGGGCATCGCTGCACACGTTTGCAAGACACTACTGCCTGGACAGCCAAGTCCGGAGGGATGGCTTCTTTGGCCGTTCTGTCCTCCTGGACTTTCTGGTGTGATTATTGGTTTGCAGACCCACCACCGGGGTTGGTATTGCTGGGGTATCTATTCTAAGGTAAGGAATCTAATACTAACGTGTCTCTTTCAGATGCACAAGTTACTACTTGTGTAAAGACATTAGTTAGTATTAGATTCCTTACCGACCCACCCATCCTCCCCGTTCTGCAAACCGATATCTAGGGTTAGGGTTACCCCCTTTCAGGGCCCTAGTTTCAATGGCACCAGTGTTGGTTTTTAACATGGCTCTGCGTTTCTGGCGCGGAAAAGCTGTGTCTAAGAACGGACGTCAGCACGCGGAGGCGGCGTCTAAGTACTCTGACGACGTCATCACGGCGCCGACGACGGACGCTGAGCTGCAGACGACGCCTACCGACGCGCAAGGGTACTGCTTCGCAAAAGATTCCGGATCCAGTCTGACGCCTGGGGATATTCTAAGGTAAGGAATCTAATACTAACTAATGTCTCTTACAGATATATCGTTACACAAGTAGTAACTTGTGCACCAGGCCAACTTCTCACAGTGGGCAACTCCTGTCTTCATTAAAACCCCAACGCAGACTGGGAAACTGTTTGCTGGCGCGTTTTATTCACGCTCACATGCTTCAGCCATGCCTCTTAGCACCTGCAATTTTAGGGTCCCTCTGACCACCACAGTCCCTAAAAAGCGATGACTAAAGCAACAGGATGTGCAGAGGATCCAGCCTTGGACCTTGGGAGCATTCAGCCACCCACTCAAACATCTGCAACATTTCCCATACAAAAACCTGCATTTGTGCTCTTATTTTCCTTCTGCAGCACGCGTGCCAACAAAGGGGATGATTTCCATTGTCAGGGTTACCACTGAACCCGTCGTTACTCCCTCATGCTGTTTTTTTCTGAGCACCTTTCCCTCGTATAAGTTATGAGTTCAATTCTGCAGCAACCGGTTACTGGTGTATTTCCCTGCTGCCGCCCAGGTCTCTGGTGCCCCCTTAGTATTAGTGTTTTGAAGACCAGCATAACAAAGTAAACAAGCATTTGCAATGCAATGGGTCTCGCATTTGCGAGAGTTGGAGCTATTGCCATTGTAAATGACAATGCCTTTTATTCATTAGTTTTTAAAACCTGCAAGCACTGCATAAACACACACTTTGAATGTATAGTCCTTCCTTACGAGAAGCAAGGCTGGCAGTAAAAGAGACTGCCAGCCTTGCTTCTCTTAAGCATGGACTAGAAGTACAAAGTGCTTGTTTAAGCACAGCTTGCAGGTTTTCAAACGCATAAATAAAAGCCATTGTCATTTACAATGCAAATTGCTCAAACTTTCCCAAATGCGACATCTATGGCATTGCAAATGCTTGTTTAAATTCCAGCTATGAATTTTCAAATACATTTGATTGTATAATACATTCTTGGACATAACATTTGTTATGCACTCCTCTGTCGCACGCTGCTTAGTCTTTGCTTCACAACTGAAGCAGGAGGTTTACTACATGTATGCCTAATTGTGTGAAGGGGTTTGCAAAAACTATTGCAGGTTGTGATTCCTATTATTGGATCAGGAAGAATGCATAGATGTCGTCATAAGTATGCTTTGTAGAATCATCACCCATATTCAAAAGTTCAGTTTACTAGAAGGGACCCCACAGGTTTTGAAAGCTAATGTAGTAAACATAGACATCGACTCACAGTAAACATGCAAAATCATCACTTCCCAGTAATCCTGTGCTGCTCTGCCTTTGTTGTCCTTATGAGTAACTGTGTCGCACATATGCTTCAATGGAGCTGTAGTGGTGCAACCTCTTTTAAAGTAACATTGCCTTATGGTTTTTCTCTTGTACTAATGAAGTTGCAGGTTTGCGTTGCTAAGTTATTGATAAATGTATTTGACAGAGAATTTTAACTGCAGATTCTTCACCTTGTGAATTTGCCCCAGGTGCCAGACTGTATCCGTAAATTTTAAAGCAATTCTGCCATCTGTTGGCAGTTTTCCCCTGCGGCTCCATCTGGAGTCCATCTGCTCCAAATGTGATATGACAACTAGAATACCTCCACACGCTGACTTCAGTTACTTTTTTAGGCGCCCTCCAATGTGGATCTAAAACTAACAGTCCTGTCTCTTTGCGGAAGTTTCCCTCAGGGAAATGTGCTTTTTTTTCCCTCCAAAATTCTTTGCAGTGTGCAGTTGTTGGCCTGTGATGCTTAGGCACCACGCATGACACCAAGGCTTGTTTGTGCTGTTTAAAATTAAACCGAAAGGTGATTGGGGACATCCCTGCCAAACTTACCATTGCCAAGCTCTGAAGGAAGTCACAGAAGTGGTCCCAGACATGGTCAAGCGTGCGGTCACGCTCCCACTCCAGAGACTGATCCCGAGACCACTCCACATCAAGATCCAGGAGTTCAGGTAGGTCAAGGAAACACAAAAACATAAGTCAGAATATGGTTCTCCGTCATCCTGCCACTTCCATCTCTTGGAGTCATGCAACACCCCATTTACTTCTAGGCCTCGGAGCTGCTCCACAAATGCTTCTGCTCTACCTTGTTCCTTCTCAGCGGACCGCCACGGCAGACTAGGTGAGGTATTTAAAGAAGGCCTCAGCTCTTATCTGTATTACCCCACTGCATCCTTTGAAGCACCACCTGCCCACAAGGATTCGACGTGGCAGCCTATGGTAGGCTAGTCCTAGAATCCTTCCCTAAAATGGAGCGCTCTACTCGACCTTGACCCATGTTTAGTCCTGTCCTCAAGCATGGTGCAACTGGCTAAAGCCACAGTGCAACGTCCAACAACATCCCCAGCACAGAGATCAGTGCCACAGGCTTGACCCTTGACGTGGACCCACATCCGATCATTCTCTTATTTCAAAGCTCAATCTCCAATGATCTCTACCATGCTATTTTACCTTTTTGGATGAGGATCAGCAGTTTTATGATTCGAATACTGAAGGAAAGAGATTTTCTTATGAGGGCAGTGTGTTGCAGTAACTGCAAGATGCCAGTGGGTTAAATACCTGCTTTGACATGGACTTAAACGCGTCTATCTCGATTTCCACTGAAGAATCTGCCTCCTTTGCGACAGTCTTTGCAAGGGTGGCCAAAGTTCTTGACCTTAACCTGCCCATGTAAAGAGTAAAGACCAACATACTGAAAGAGGTTCTTAAGACTGCATTTACCACTCGGGAACATCTGCTTCCTTTCAGTGCATGCCTTGGTAGAAATATTGGAGGGATACCCTGGCGAAACCAGGAACTTGCCCACCTATCAACAGACAAGTGGTAAGGTGACACAGACCACCTCCTGGGGACCCAGACTTCCTCTCTCAACACCCCACCCTGGAGAGATTGGTGGTTCAAACATCATCCAGCTGCCAGAACCCAACTCTTTCTCCGCAACTCGATTCAAATGCATGGAGATTTCTCCAAACATTTTTTTCCAGTGCTTTCCCTGCTATCCATCCACACCTTGTGCCTCTGATGACTGTGTTTGCACGCCTTTTTGGACAGTGTCTAATTTTTTTTCCGGAAATCTCCAAGAATGTCAGACACATTTTGCAATGTCTGATCCTCAGTGGCCAAGTTGCTGCTCAATATACTATCCATTCTGGCTTGGACGCGACTGACTTGGTAGGGCAGACTGAACCAGAGTGATGCTTAATTGGCATGCATTGAGTCAATCTACAGGCTTCTCTTTGGACATCCAGTAGTGCCTAAACGATGTGCCATTCGAGGGCTCTAAACATTTTGGGGTTAAGGTTTATTCAACCCTTGAGAAATGTTAAAACCGCAAAACCACAGTTCGCTGTCTGGACCTAGTTTAGCTAACTCAATAGTTCCTCCAACTACAGCCCTTTTCAGGCTGCGGTAGGGGGTATATGCAGAGGCAGTGACAAGGTTTGTAATGGTCACCCTGGCCCAAGTTCTGTCTGCTCTGGGTGCAGAATAATGGGTGGTGGTGTTGGATTTGTAGGATGCCTATTTTCCCATTCCCCATCCTGGCATCCCAAAACCTTACCTGCTGTTTCAGGTAGATTAAGAGCACTTTCTTTTTTCCGGGCTACCCTTTGATCTTACCAGTGCATCTCAGGTGTTCACAAAGGAAATGGTGGCTGCCCATCTGCGTAGGTTGGGGAATACCAGTCTTCCCATTCCTCGAAGACTGGCTATTGAAGGGGAGCTCACTTCAAACAGTTGTACACCACCTCCACATGACAGCCAGCCTGTTAACATTGTTGGGTTTTTCCATCAATGTGACAGTCTCACCTAATACCTTCATAGCCACTCCCCTTTATTGGGGCCATCCTGGCTTTGGTGCTTCGAGCTAGCCCGCTGTCAACAACTTCAAGCTATTCGGACTATGATCCCAATGTTTAAACTTTTGACCTGCATCTCAGTGCGAGTGGTTCTCGGGCTCTTGGCCTCTTGCATCCTGCTTGTGGACCATGCCAGGTGGCACATGCCAGGATAAATCTGAAGTCTCTGTAAGCTCAACACCAAGACAACCTATCCTTCTATATCCAGATGTCCAAGACTGAAAATGATCTGTAGTGATCGCTGCTTGAACATAATTGGATCAGGGCCAAGCCCTTCTACCTAACCCACCCAGAGCCAGTGATCAAGATAGATGCATCATTGCTAGGTTGGGGAGGGGGGGTCATCTGGGAGAGGTGGAGTTAAGAGGACTTTGATCTCTGGCAGAGGCTTTCCTCCACATCTAACTTGCTGAAGTGGCGAGAGAACTGCTTGTCACTGAAAGCGTTCTCCTGACCATCAAAGGGGGAACGGGTACAAGTACTCACAGACACTACAACTGCTATGTGATAATGCAACAAACAGGGTGGAGTGGGGTTGTGGGTCCTGTGCCAGGAGGCTATGTGCCTCTGTTAGAACCGGGGGTCTCTAGTTGGCAGAGGTAAGTACCTTAGCCCAAGTAGGGACCCTTGCTTCTAGTCAGGGTGAAGGAATGACCCTCTGAGATAACCCCTGCTCACCCTCTAGGTAGCATGGCGCGAGCAGTCTAGGCTAAACAGAGGCAATGTGGATATTATTTGCACTTAACACAACAATAATCCCCAATCCACCACAAACTGAGACCACACAGGTAAGTATATTTTATAAAAATATATAGCTTTATCTAGTTTCAGCATGTAAATGAAGCAGTTGCATGATAATCACTTCTTTAGCAAACGTAGCATTTCATCTTAAGGGTTGCACTTAATTCTTAATGGTTGCACTTGTTAATAGGCAGTTCTCAGAACCAAAAACAAAACAGTCTCAAGTCTCTCAAATCAATAATTCAGAATAAGCAACACTGACTGTTCTGGACAGAATATGCTCTCAAAGCGAGCCTTACAAATACTGCCCCCGTGTCATCTTACTTGGGGGCTCCAAGCGCTGCCAATGCGCTTCTTTGTGAGGCTCGGGGACTATTTCTGGGACTATTTCTCTTCCCGGGTGTAGCCTCGTTCCTTCTGAGACAGGCGCCCCGGGCCGTGCAAATCGCACACGTCCCCCGCCCCGGGTCACAACAGCACGATTTTGCAGCTGTTTTCTGGCAAAGCTTTAGGAACCTTTAGCCCTGGGTTCTCAACAGGAGGCCAGCTCTTCTCAGGCCCTTGGAGATTCAGTTGTAGACACCGCACACAGCAGAGTCTTGGCAGTTTCAAGCAGGCAGGGTCACAGCACACAGCAAAGTCCCTTTCTCCTCCTTAGCTTCCAGTTAGACAGCAGAACAGGTCAGCCCTTAGAGCACACAGCAAGGCAATCTTCCTTTAGTTCTCCAGCCGTCGTCCTTACAGACGAGGTTCCTTCTTGCTTGTAGAATTTCAGAATCTCAACTTCTGTGGTCAGGGGTCCTTTCCTTATACCCCTCAATGTCTTTGAAGTCCTTTGAAGTCTTTGTGCAAGGAGCCCTGAGTCCAGTCTAAACCAGTTCTGGGGGTTGCGGAGCACTGAGGTGTCTCTGGTTTTCTTCTTCCTGTCAGCTTCAGGGCCAGAGGTGTCAGTTGGCCGGCAGGAGGGAGCTAGCATGGGGGAGGCAGGCAGGCACAGCCCAGCACTTATCAGGCCTTTCTTCCTCCCACCTCCCGGGCAGCAGATGTGCCCTTTCATCCCCAGGCTGGCTCCGACCCTCTCCTCCGGGGGCTCTGCAGCCCCCCCTGTCACACCCAGGCATTCCACAAACCCAGGCACACAGAAAGGTTTGGACAAGAGAACAGCCACTTTCTAAAAGTGCTATTCTCCATTACAGGATTTAAAAACACCCTTCACTAAAAGATGTGTCATTAAATTCTGAGTTCAGGGATATCTTTCACTTATGTCCCATCTTGTTCCTATGGGAAGATAGGCTGGTATCACATGGGCCCAGCCTCCTCCATGTTACTCTATGGAGCAAGATAGCCTTACAGCAGTGAGCACATAAAATGGCTGCAGCCCACTACCAGAGCATGTGACCTGCACTAGTACATGCTCTACCTTATCCATACACTGCACCCTGCCCAGGGGGGTACCTTGAGCTTTCCATAGGGGTGACTGATGTGCACAGACAGGGAAGGGTTAGGCCCAGCCAGTGGAGACACTGGCCAGGGGGACAGGGCAGTCCACTGACTGCACACAGGCCCTGCGCTGGCAGGCCTGAGTCACCATTTTAAAGCTACTCATGTGGGTGGCGTAATCTGCGCTGCAGGCCCACTAGTAGCATCTGTCATCACCAGCCCTGGCGCACACAGTGCACTTTACTAGGGACTCCATGGTGATACAAATATGCCAATCAGGTATATTCAATTAATATGACAATTTACAGAGGGAGCACTTACACTCTGACACTGATCAGCAGTGGCAGAGTGTCCAAAGCATCTAAATCAGCAAAAACGAAATCCAGCACAGCATCAAAACACATGAGTCAGAGGCAAAAAGATGGGGGAAGAACCACGCCAAAAGGTGTCAGGTCTAACACGTGTCCCCTCCAGCTGAAAGTGGGGAGAACTACCCAACCTCTTGGGAGTCCTCATCACTAAGGCGGAAGAATCTGGACAGACCGTCAGCATTGGCGTGTTCTGTACCAGGGCGGTGCTCCACCGTAAAGTCCATCCCCTGTAGGGAAATGGACCACCTCAACAGTTTTGGATTCTCACCCCTCATCTGCATTAACCATCTGAGGGGCCTGTGGTCGGTCTGAACACGGAAGTGAGTCCCAAACAGGTAGGGCCTCAGCTTCTTCAGAGCCCAGACCACAGCGAAAGCTTCTCTTTCAATGGCACTCCATTTCTGTTCCCTGGGGATTAGCCTTCGGCTAATGAAAGCCACTGGTTGGTCTCCTCCCTCCTCATTGATCTGTGAGAGCACTGCTCCCACGCCTTGCTCTGAAGCGTCAGTTTGCACAATGAACTCACTGGAAAAGTCAGGTGCCTTAAGCACCGGTGCTGTGCACATGGCAGTTTTGAGGGTGTCAAAAGCAGTTTGACAGGCCTCAGTCCAATTCACTTTTCTGGGCTGATTCCTAGATGTCAGCTCTGTCAAAGGGGCCACAATGGTGCCATAACCTTTGACAAACCGTCTGTAATACCCGGTGAGACCTAGGAAGGCTCTCACCTCAGTCTGGGTCTTGGGGGGGTTCCCAAGCCAGAATGGTATCAATCTTTGCCTGTAGGGGCGCCACCTGGCCGCTCCCCACCTGGTGTCCCAAGTACACCACGATCCCTGCCCTATCTGGCATTTACTGGCCTTGATAGTGAGGCCTGCTTTCTGCAGAGCCTTCAACACTTCAGTGAGGTGTTGCAGGTGTTCCTCCCAAGTGGAGCTGAACACAGCAATGTCATCCAGGTAGGCTGCGCTGAATTGCTCCAGCCCCGCCAGTACCTGGTTGACCAATCTCTGAAATGTGGCAGGTGCATTTTTCAACCCAAAGGGCATGACACGGAACTGGAAATGCCCCTCTGGTGTTGAAAATGCTGACCTCTCCTTTGCCCCGTCAGTTAAGGCAATCTGCCAGTACCCTGAAGTCAAATCAAAAGTACTCGGGTACTGGGCAGCTCCCAACCGATCCACCAGCTCATCAGCTCTGGGGATGGGGTGCGCGTCAGTCTTGGTGACCGCATTGAGCCCACGGTAGTCCACGCAGAACCGAAGTTCCGGGGTGCCACCGGGGGTAGCAGCTTTCTTAGGCACTAAGACCACTGGGCTAGCCCAGGGGCTGCTGGAGGGCTCAATAACCCCTAGCGTCAACATCTTGGAAACTTCTTCCTTGATGCTGGCTTTGACCTTGTCAGCCACTCTGTAGAACTTCTGTTTCACAGGCAGACTGTCTCCAGTGTCCACGTCGTGGACGCACCACTTGGTGACACCTGGGGTCAGGGAGAACAGGGAGGCGAACTGACCCAAGACTTGGCGACAGTCCTCCTGCTGCTCTGGAGTCAGGGTGGGGGAGAGGACCACACCATCCACTGACCCATCTTGCTCCTTGACTGCCAGGAGGTCAGGGAGAGGATCACTATCCTCCTCCCCTCCAACATCTGTAGCCATGAGCATAGTCACTTCAGTCCTCTCAAAGTGGGGTTTGAGGCGGTTCACATGTAGCACTCTCAGGGGCTGCCTGGGAGTCTTCAGGTTAACCAAATAGGTAACCTCGCTCTTGCGCTCCACCACCTCATATGGCCCAGACCACTTGTCATGGAGCGCACAAGGCTCCACCGGCGCCATCACACTTTCTGACCAGGGTGGAACTCAACGAGAGAAGTGTTCTGGTCATACCACCTCTTCATTTCCTCCTGGCTAGCCTCCAGGTTCTCTTGAGCGAGCTTCCTGAAGCGCTTGGTCTGGTTGCGAATGGCCAGCACATAGCTGAACACATCCTGAGGGGTTTTCCCACGGGAGTTCGGCCACCCCTCCTTCACCAGAGTAAGAGGCCCTCTGACAGGGTGGCCATACAGCAACTCAAAGGGACTGAACCCTAAGGATTTCTGAGGCACCTCCCTGTAGGCAAACAGGCATGGCAACAAGACATCCCATTTCCGCCTCATGGGCTCTTCCAGGCCCATAATCATGCCCTTCAATGTGCGGTTGAATCTCTCAACCAAACCATTTCCTTGAGGGTGGTAAGGAGTGGTGAATTTGTATGTCACCCCACACTCACTCCACAGGGACTTCATATACCTAGAAATGAAGTTTGTCCCTCTGTCTGAGACGACCTCCCGGGGAAATCCCACACGGGAAAAGATCCCCATCAGGGCACGGCCCACCACTGGGGCGGTGACTGTCCGGAGCGGGATGGCTTCCGGGTACCGAGTGGCATGGTCCACCAAGACCAGGATAAACCTGCTGTCTTGGGATCCAGGGGCCCCACGATGTCAATGCCCACCCTCTCAAAAGGGGTGCTCACCACGGGAAAGGGTTGGAGGGGGGCCACACGCTTCCCTCCGCTCTTGCCACTGGCCTGACAAGTCTGGCAAGATTTACAAAAGGCAGAGACGTGCGTCTTCATCTGGGGCCAGTAGAAATGGGTGACAAGCCTGTGATAGGTCTTGTCTTGCCCCAGATGTCCTGCGAGAGGCACGTCATGAGCCAGACCCAGTAGGAAGTTCCTGAAGCGCTCCGGTACTACCAGCACACGGGCTGCACCGGGCTCAGCGAACTTAGGCTCACTATAAAGTAAGTCATCCTCCCAGTAGATCAAATGCTCCTTGGACCCCAGGTCTGCTGCCTGGTCTGCAGCCTGCTGCCGCACACCAATGAGAGAAGGGCACTCCTTCTGAGCATGGCAGAATTCCTCCCTGGAGGGACCACCCTCTTGCTGCCACTGGGACAGCTCAGGCAATTCCCCTAGTTCGGCCACCTGCTCCCCTGTAGGTTCCAGGGCATCCCCCTCTGGGTCTGCCTCCTCCTGGACCGTGGGAACAGTGGGGGCCGGTTTCCCGCGCCCTTTATCCCGTCTTCTCTTGGCAGGTTCCTGGGCCATGGTTCCAGGCTCCAGTTCTGCTAGACCGCCTTCTCTGGCTGTCATTGCACGGGTGGACACATAGATCCACGCCGGCAAACCCAACATCTCCAAGTGAGTCCGGTGCTCCACCTCTTTCCATGGGGAGCTCTCCAGGTCATTGCCTAATAGACAATCTACAGGCAAGGCATCACTTACAACAATTTCCAAAATACCGGAGACTCCTCCCCATTCAAATGGAACCTTTGCCAACTTGCAGTAGCGCACTGAACTGTCAGATGACACCACAGGCCGGACCTTGGGAACAATTTGCTCTTCAGTCACCCACCGACACCTGACAGATGTCACGCTGGCCCCTGTGTCTCTCAGAGCCTCCACCTCCTGTCCATTGATGGTCACCTTCTGCCCGTATTTCTTAGTGTTTTGGGGCAGCAAGGTTTCCGGGGCCATCTCTTGGTCTCCTAGAGAGACAAGGGTCATCAATGCTAACCCCTTCTCCCCACTAGAAATCAAATCCCCTCCCAAAGCTACACTGGCTAACGCCGGAGCTGGAGCTGGAGCACCAGTGGGTGCTGATTTCTTCTTTGGACATTTGGGGGCAATGTGCCCCACCTCCCTACATGAATAGCAAGTAAGTGGGGCCCTTCTGTCCTGCGTGCCCTTAGGGGGCCAGGACTTCTTAGGCTGGGGGGGTTGAGACACCTTCTCCTGGGAACCATTTTGGGGCCCTTTAGAAGACTCCTTGTGATTACCCATGTCCCCCCCACTCTTCTGCTGTGGACCCTGTCCACCTTTGGCTGGGGTACTTACCACCACCTTGTGAACCCTGGTGCTAGTCCACCGGTCCGCCTCTTTAGCAAGCTCACTGGGATCAGTTAACTTACTATCCAAAAGATGCTGGCGCAGCTCTGGGACACACAAACTACTTAAGTGCTCCCTACTAATCAAGTGACACAACCCCACATAATCAGTAACTTTGCTGCCCTTTATCCAACCTTCCAGTGCACGCGTGTACATACTCACACACTCCACCCAAGTACTTGAATCAAGCTTCTTGAAGTTCCTAAACTTCTGGCGGTACTGTTCAGCAGTGAGCCCATACCTGAGGCACAAAGCCTCCTTCATGGCGGAGTAGGATAAAGCATCCTCTGCTTCTAAGGGTGCCAAAACATCCCTCCCAGAGGCCTCAAAATGCTTCCACAATCCTGCTCCCCAATTTTTCTCAGGCACTTCATTCATCTTTAAGGCAAGTTCATACACTCTGAACCACGCATAAATATCCTCACCCCTCTGATAATTCTGTACCAGATCCTTTGGTATGTATACCTTACCCGCCTGTACTGGTTGTGCGCTGCCACCATTAGAACTGGACACCCCCTCTTTAAATTTGAAGGCCAATTCCTTCATGCTCAACTCATGAGCCAATTGGAGTTTCCTCTCCTCCAAAGCGAAAGCGGTTCTTCTCTCCTCCGCCTCTGCTTGTGCTTTGAGCTTAAAAAGCTCAATCTCATGGGCCCTAGCTCTCTGATTTTCCTCCACTTCCTCTGAAGAAATAACCCTACCGGAGTGGTTGCTGCCGGGCCTAGGCGCTGGCCTCACCACTGGCAATTCACTGGACAAAAACCCATTCTCCTGTGTGCCTCCCTCTCCAGTAGCAGCTTCTGGGTCACCATGTTTGGCCTCCCACCAGGCCCTCAGAGCTTTCCTTAGCTCCTCCTTGTTTGCGCTGCTCCTTACTGAGCATTCAAGCCGTTTGCAGAATTTTCTCAGTTGCTCCTTTTTATAGAGGAACAACTCCTGGATTTCAAATTCCACTTCCACTTCTGTACTCACGCTCGGCGCTTTCTGAGACATGATGCTTCCTAACCTTTTCACCTAAAAAGATTTCACCAAAAAAGAAAAAATCTTGCGCAACCTGTTCTGCTAAACTAGACTAGTGATGTACAAGAAATCACTGCAGGTCAAGTGCAATTATTAGTTCAAAATCCGCACCGCTGTCCAACAATGTTAGAACCGGGGGTCTCTAGTTGGCAGAGGTAAGTACCTTAGCCCAAGTAGGGACCCCTGCTTCTAGTCGGGGTGAAGGAATGACTCTCTGAGATAACCCCTGCTCACCCTCTAGGTAGCATGGCGCGAGCAGTCTAGGCTAAACAGAGGCAATGTGGATATTATTTGCACTTAACACAACAATAATCCCCAATCCACCACAAACTGAGACCACACAGGTAAGTATATTTTATAAAAATATATAGCTTTATCTAGTTTCAGCATGTAAATGAAGCAGTTGCATGATAATCACTTCTTTAGCAAACGTAGCATTTCATCTTAAGGGTTGCACTTAATTCTTAATGGTTGCACTTGTTAATAGGCAGTTCTCAGAACCAAAAACAAAACAGTCTCAAGTCTCTCAAATCAATAATTCAGAATAAGCAACACTGACTGTTCTGGACAGAATATGCTCTCAAAGCGAGCCTTACAAATACTGCCCCTGTGTCATCTTACTTAGGGGCTCCAAGCGCTGCCAATGCGCTTCTTTGTGAGGCTCGGGGACTATTTCTCTTCCCGGGTGTAGCCTCGTTCCTTCTGAGGCAGGCGCCCCGGGCCGTGCAGATCACACGCGTCCCCCGCCCCGGCCGGTCCCCTCTCCTCTCCCGCCCGCTCTTGACAGTCCAACGAGCGGCGGGGGAGGCGGTGAGGCTCACCTTGTGGGGGGGACGGCTGGCCAGGGGTGCGGGACGCTTCCGAGTCCCTCGGCGGGGTCAGGTCACTTCTTCCCGGGCCCGGCGGTGATCGCGGTGATTCTTCGGCTCCTCCAGCCGCCTCCGCCCAGGCAGCCAATCCCGTCGCGGCTCTCCAGACGAGCCCCCCTTACACCCGGGAGTCAGCCACTGGCAGTGCGGCTCCCGGGACGGCTTGTCGTGACGCTTCCGCTTCCGCTTCCCAGCCAATCACGGCACAAGGACGCTGGTGACGCCGTGCCGCACGGGCCAATCCCGTCGCGGCGTTGGTGAGGGGGCTCGGCTCCTTCGACCAATGGGAGCGCGGCGGCTTCGGTCTTCGGCCCCGCAGCTCCTGGTCACGAACGGCAGCTTCTAGGGGTGATCCTGGCCCCGAGCCACGAGGGTGACTTGGCGGCAAAGGGGTTTTCAAGGGCGCTGGTCACGGATAGACCCCCCTCTCGACCTCCCCACCACGTTGGAGCGGATTCCACGAGGGGAGGCGCCACAGGCCTCCGACCCTCCCTGGTAATGTGCCGATGAGCACACCGATCCCTTCCTCACGCTCCGCAGTCAAGTACCACACGCCTCGGGTCACAACAGCACGATTTTGCAGCTGTTTTCTGGCAAAGCTTTAGGAACCTTTAGCCCTGGGTTCCCAACAGGAGGCCAGCTCTTCTCAGGCCCTTGGAGATTCAGTTGTAGACACAGCACACAGCAGAGTCTTGGCAGTTTCAAGCAGGCAGGGTCACAGCACACAGCAAAGTCCCTTTCTCCTCC
Organism: Lissotriton helveticus; assembly: GCF_964261635.1. NCBI lineage: Eukaryota > Metazoa > Chordata > Amphibia > Caudata > Salamandridae > Lissotriton > Lissotriton helveticus. The sequence goes on along the minus strand of NC_136068.1, from coordinate 716,712,142 downwards.
TTAGCTTCCAGTTAGACAGCAGAACAGGTCAGCCCTTAGAGCACACAGCAAGGCAATCTTCCTTTAGTTCTCCAGCCGTCCTCCTTACAGCCGAGGTTCCTTCTTGCTTGTAGAATTTCAGAATCTCAACTTCTGTGGTCAGGGGTCATTTCCTTATACCCCTCAATGTCTTTGAAGTCCTTTGAAGTCTTTGTGCAAGGAGCCCTGAGTCCAGTCTAAACCAGTTCTGGGGGTTGCGGAGCACTGAGGTGTCTCTGGTTTTCTTCTTCCTGTCAGCTTCAGGGCCAGAGGTGTCAGTTGGCCGGCAGGAGGGAGCTAGCATGGGGGAGGCAGGCAGGCACAGCCCAGCACTTATCAGGCCTTTCTTCCTCCCACCTCCCGGGCAGCAGATGTGCCCTTTCATCCCCGGGCTGGCTCCGACCCTCTCCTCCGGGGGCTCTGCAGCCCTCCCTGTCACACCCAGGCATTCCACAAACCCAGGCACACAAAGGTTTGGACAAGAGAACAGCCACTTTCTAAAAGTGCTATTCTCCATTACAGGATTTAAAAACACCCTTCACTTAAAGATGTCATTAAATTCTGAGTTCAGGGATATCTTTCACTTATGTCCCATCTTGTTCCTATGGGAAGATAGGCTGGTATCACATGGGCCCAGCCTCCTCCATGTTACTCTATGGAGCAAGATAGCCTTACAGCAGTGAGCACATAAAATGGCTGCAGCCCACTACCAGAGCATGTGACCTGCACTAGTACATGCTCTACCTTATCCATACACTGCACCCTGCCCAGGGGGGTACCTTGAGCTTTCCATAGGGGTGACTGATGTGCACAGACAGGGAAGGGTTAGGCCCAGCCAGTGGAGACACTGGCCAGGGGGACAGGGCAGTCCACTGACTGCACACAGGCCCTGCGCTGGCAGGCCTGAGTCACCATTTTAAAGCTACTCATGTGGGTGGCGTAATCTACGCTGCAGGCCCACTAGTAGCATCTGTCATCACCAGCCCTGGCACACACAGTGCACTTTACTAGGGACTCCATGGTGATACAAATATGCCAATCAGGTATATTCAATTAATATGACAATTTACAGAGGGAGCACTTACACTCTGACACTGATCAGCAGTGGCAGAGTGTCCAAAGCATCTAAATCGGCAAAAACGAAATCCAGCACAGCATCAAAACACACGAGTCAGAGGCAAAAAGATGGGGGAAGAACCACGCCAAAAGGTGTCAGGTCTAACAGCCTCTATAAGTGGTTGAACGCTCAGGGCATTTCACTGAGCATCCAGTACCTGGAGGTTCCTTTAAAATGCGAGGGCAGACACTCTGCCTCTGGTGCATAGTGAATCACAAATGGCAGTTGCCCTAGGAGGTGGTAAAGGGCATCTTCCCGTAATGGAGAGAACCCTTGCAGAGAATGTGCAGTGTCTAAATTTTTGGAGTTTCCAAGCTAGTACTCCCTCACAGACGCCTTCTGCTTCGTGATCGGGATTTTGGCAGCCAGGCATTCTTCCACTAACTTTGTTGCCTGTTCCCTCCATCAAGTTCAACCCCTACAACTATGTTTGTTAAACATCCTTCTGTTGTGTTTTTTATTGGCCCAGCTAGGCCTTGCTGTGGCCACAGTTAAAGATAATTTGCCTGCCTTTTTCGCCTTCTTACGGTTACCCGATCTGCCTTCCCTCTTTAAGTCACGTCTTGTGATGCGTTTTTTGCTGGAACTGACCACTGTCTTCCTACCAGTACCCTTTGAGATGCTGCTTTGGTACCTTAATTTGTTTCAAGATGGTTTCCCCAGTCACAATTGCATCCTCTAAGCGAGTGAGTGAACTCCTGCCATTGTATGTCCAACAACCATACACTTCGTTCTTCTTGGTCACGGTAGTCCACTGGACAAAGACATTTTGTTCTGCCAAAGGAGGTTATACCCTTCCACATAGGGTAATCTATTACTCTGCTGGCCTGCTATGTTCCACCTCACCCCTCTAAGAAGGAGGAAAAGCTTGACCGACTTGACCCTAGGAGGGCTCTTACTTTTGCTACCAAGCGAACCAGAGATGGCCTGCTTTTACTGACTTCTTTGTATCGAAAGTGTCTCAATGGATTTTCCTATGCATAAAGATCTGCTATGGGCTAGCTCGGAAGCATCCTACTTTGCATTCTCACTCTACCATAGCAAAGTCTGCTGCTACTGTTCTGGCGCGCATTGTGCCAGTTATGGAAATTTACCAGGCTTCTATGTGGCAATCCCTCCACACATTCACAAAGCACTGCTGCCTGGGCAACCAGGCCTGATAGGATTGGCACCTTGCCTACCGGCTTTCCTGGTCCGAGGCATTCCTCAGACCCATCACCTACGGATGTACTGCGTTGGTATCTATTCACAACTCGAGCAATCTGCATTAGAAGTCTTCAGCAGAAGAACAAGTTACTTACCTTCGGTTGGTTACACCTTTGCCAGTAGAGATTCTATCTAACTGCAGATTCCTCACCAATCCTCTCTCCTTCCTGTTTTGTGGAGTGAACTTGCACAGTCCATTAATAAGGTCCCAGATCTGAAACATCTGCACACTTCACTTCTGCTTTCATTGTCTCCACTTATGACAGTACATACAGAGAACATAACGAAACTGATGTCAGTGCACCAAGTGGTGGTCTTAATGTGACCCTCAACGTTGCATCCGGAACCGCCCAACACGAGCTGTCAACGTGTGAGGAAATTGCTTTAAAACTTTCTGATCCAGTCTGGTGCCTGGGGGAAGTTCACAAGGTGAAGAATATACAGTTAGTGTCTACCAGAAAAGGAATTACCGCAAGTAAGAAACTTGTTTGTTAAATAAAAAATACCACAGGGGTTGTTGATTATTTATATTAAAAAATCTGTTTGCAGATAATTCCATTCATGATGATGCTGTTGTCAGTAGGATCTGCCATAAGCAGCTAAAATGGTTTTACGCATACCGAGCTGTGTATTTTTTTCTGTCTTAACTTATCACCACTGTTAACTTTCATTTTCACTATTAGCTTTAACATGAAACCTAGGCCGATTGCAGATAAGTACTCTGGGGTGAACAGTGTGGCTATGTGTAAGGAAAAAAGTTTCCTCTTTAAGCACAGTTCTAAAGAAGTGTCTTGTTGGTGGTAAAGGAAGTAAAAGTAGATTACCTTAAATGCAATAATTTTTCATTTTTCACAGAATTTTGACTCTGAGAAGGAAAAGGAATTAGAAAGACAAGCCCGCATTGAAGCCAGTTTACGTGAACGAGAGCGGGAAGTTCAAAAGGCACGTTCAGAACAAACCAAGGAAATTGACCGGGAAAGAGAGCAGCATAAACGGGAGGAAGCCATTCAGAATTTCAAGGCTTTGCTGTCTGATATGGTGAATTTTTACATTACTCTCCCATTTTGCCATTTCACTCTTATGTCGAGCATCTATGGCAGTGTTTTCAGTTGTTCTTGATTGTTATGTGATATTTAACATAGCATTACTTGAAAACTGTCTTGAGTTTTCTGGTTGTTGCAGTGTCACTAGGTGAATTCTTGAATGCTTGTGCACACCAGTAGTAAACTTTGCGTAGAACAGCTATGGCTTTCCTCTTCAAATTGTTAGGAGTGACAAAGCCGAAGACCACCACCCCTACTCCCAAAGACCATTGGCTTGTTCTTATAATCTATTTCCAGAAAGTCTACAACGCCTTGATTAGCACCTGAAGTATTTAATCTAGCAGGATTATTAAGCGCACCAAGTTTTCATCTTTTATAACCGTTTGGAAATGCAATTACCATTAGTAATTTCAAAATGGCATATCATTTTGTGAGAACAGTAGGTACTGAGAGAACAATTTCCAAATCTTCTAGTTTATTATCTCTTGCAGTGTTCATTAACTGTAGTTCCTCTGCAGTGGACGTTTAAATATAGTGTCTAAACCACACCATCATTTGCTGTTCCTGTTTCCATCCATTTAATAGCAATCCTGCCGGTATTCAAATAATAATGGCAATAAAAAGCCCTCTTAATTTTTATTGTAGTTACAAGCATGACTACACTTAACAGACATGATTTTAGCAAAGAGTATTATTATTGTACCCACTGTTTCGCAAATGTCTGACTGAATAGTACTAAGTGGTGATTTACTTGCAACTTCATACCACCTACAGCAAACTTGCCCCATTTTGGTTAGCTTTTGGGACAGGTGTCTACTCTTGATACATTCATTTTATTTAACATTGATGCGTCGTGCATTATATGGAGCCTACGAAATAGGAAGTTTACATGATATATTCCTGCATTCCTCAACTATTTCTTCAGTCTCTCTTAGAAGCAATTAAATATTTTATACAGAAATGTTTCTACAGAGTGACCGCTTCTGATGCTCTGCAGCTTGCAAGTTTCACAGAAAAATGACAATGTGAAATTTGGAACGCTTGGTTAAGTTGACCCTAGCTCACAGGGATTTTCTATTTATAAATCTGAGTTAAACCTAGGTCATTTAGCAAACAAGCATTGAAAATGCAACAGGTCTCGCCTTTGGTTAAGTTAAAGCCATTTGCTTTGCTAATGGTATTGTTAGCAAATCAAATGGCTTTAACTTAATAAAAGGAGAGGCCTATTGCATTTTCAATGCTTGTTTAACATTACTGCTTGCAACCATGCCTGATGTACTAAGTGTTTGTACTACGAAATTTAAAGTTGTATTCTTGTGGATAAATGTTGACACTCATTACAAGCATTGCAGTAGAATCGAGAAGAGCAAAAACTAGTTTTTGACAGGTATTACAATCCCTCCGAGAAAAGCTGGCTCTCTCCCATAAAAATATTTTTAGTTCTACAGGGGATTACTGAAACGGTCCCACTAAAAGTATTAGTCTAGCAGCAAATAGCCAGTGTGTTCCTATTAACAGTAATACAGGTCTGATTAACGTTCACAGTATTCCATTGAAGGATGCACAGCAATGGAGAGAAATATTGCTACTCGTCCGATTAACAACCGTACAGGTACTACACGTTTAAAAGTATTAGCTTTGCCATTAGCGATACTATTCTTGCTTGGGTGTACTGCGGTTGTTTCAGTTCCAGCACTGCCTTACTGTGAAGAATAGGTACTCTGCCATTATAAGTATTGTAGCCTCATCAACACGATATGGCAGTCTCACTATTTATATTAGACTGCAGTTGAATTGCATCGGCGCTTCCAGTTAAACTTCCTGCTGAGAACTCCTGGCACCACCCGAACAAAACAGACACGGTCCTATTTTAGGAGCGCCGGTATTGCGTCAATGACGATGCTACAGTCTATTTGAGAAGTGCCCGGAATTCTTCCATAAAAACCCAACAATCCAAATGATGGGTGCATACACCGTGTACTCTAAAACAAATGGATAAATGCAGTACAGTATTGTGTTGAGACAGATCAGCGGGGTTACAGCTTTCACAGTGTTTGTGGGCATTCACATGTCCTAGAAAATGCAATAAGCTGTGTGGCGCGCTGGAGGATGCTAGGTAAGCAGCGGGTATTCTCGTGCTGTCGCTCCAGGCAGTCCACGTCCAGTGCCAGGCTGCAAGGGCTTCCAAATCACAATGCTCAGACGCTGGGATACGAGCGAGCACTAAAGTGACATGTTTCTGATATGTGCGCAATAGCATTGAGCTGTGGGGCGCGATAACGAGACAGGGCGACAGCTCCAGCATCCGTGCGGCAGACAAGGTTAAAGCAGGACACGGGCTGCAAGAGCTCCGCATAGCGCCGCATACCGTACAAAGAGCCGTTGCAGGGCATCCAATGCATGCAGTTTGGCAGCCTAGTAGTGCTCCCAGGGTCCCTATCACAACTCCCGGAGGCTGCCGTGGTCTGTGCCACACACACCACCCGAGGGGTGACGGCACAGCGAGGGGTGGGTCCGCATCCTTCACTGAGTACTAAGAGGGAGCATCCGCGTGAAAGGCATGGGATGTGGGTAGAGGACATGCCTCGGGAGCTGGCGGGCACTTGATAGAGGAGATTCCCACCAGGAGGGATGCCCAGTTGAGGTTGCTGGCAACTGCATTTTCAAATGGTGTGGTAGGTGCGCCTCAGGGAGTTGAATGCAAGTTATGCTTTACTAGGCTCTAACATTAATCGTCCCCGCACTCACCTCTCAGCGCCGTCTCTTCTCCCCAGTGATCTATTGCTGAAAGGGGCGCCTCGCAGCCCAAAAAGATGGATGGAAGTGACGCTACATCGAGCTCCCGCGAACCCGGGGAGCCACCTCCGCTGCCCCCTGCGGGGCTCCCCGGTGATGCCCGGGGGGGGGGGGGCGGTGCTAGACACGGTGCAAGCGGCAGGAGCAGCAGATGCACACACTCGCTCACATACAACCAGGGAACTGAGAGCAGCCAGGGAGGCAGGTACGGGTCTGTGGGGGACTGGGGCTGGCACAGTTCGGGTTGGAGCGAGCCGCCGAAGCTGGGCTCCTACCCATGATTGTTCAAGCTTCTTCCATCGTTCATACCTACGCGGTTTTGGAAGGAACCCTCTCGTTATATCTATCCAAACATGCTTACATTGTCTTGTTTGTAAATATCATTTGCTGAAATGCAATGGTTCAGTGGCCGAATACGGGTGTCGCCCTCTTTCTGCTCCTGTAGTTCCCTCTTAGTTTGCTTAAGTGTTTGCACATGTGGCAATGTTTGTGTTTAGGAGATCGGTTTCGTTTAAAAGCATTTGCTTTCGGTGGGAATGTTCGCACAGAGCAGAGTTGGCAGTTTGGGTCTGACTCTGTCTCTGTCTAATGTTTGCTTTCGTAGATGTTTTATTTTGTGCCAACACATCGAACATGCAACCTCGCAAACACTACTTCTTTTACTCGTAAAAAAGAATGCAGAATAATATTTGGTTATGTGCAAAGTGTAACAAGCACTCGCCAGGCAGCCACGACACCCGCGCTTTACTTGTAACATTAAAAGTAAAGTGCGGGTGCCGCGATTATACGAAAAGTAGAGAAAAACAAGCGCCCACCACAACGCCGAGTTTACTCTTTTTGCTGCCCCACTTGGACGGCCTCGTCGGACTTACTGCTGGCGTAAAAGGTTTATCTTCTTCTTTATGGGGCCATCTGTTTCGCCCCATGAAGAAGATAAGAAACCTTTTATGCCAGCAGTAGGTCGGGGCAGCCCATCCGAATGGGACAGCTCAGAAAGAGAAAACAGTACGTCACTGTAACCTCTTTTCCAATGGCTGGCCACCGTTTAGCATGAACGGTGACACCAGCTAATGGAAAAGAGGGGTGGGGCTTAAGCCCGCTAGTGAAATCTACCCTAAAAACATAAGATCTCGCAAGCGAGACTGCGCATGCGCAGCCTACGCTAGCTGAGACCTCAATATTTTCCAATAAAGCTACAAGTAACCTTTTTTTCTGCCAGAATATTCCTATTATCACACTTCAGTGATGGAAATGTTAAAGGCATTTGATATTCTAGTGTAGGTCTAAGAAAACTTAGTTGAACTTCTTAAAGATTGGTCACCCTGCACCTTATAGTCAAAGTGGAAACCTTGAACGTGAGTATTTTTTTGCAATGTACTTTTTTTCCTTGGTTTGTGATGATGACATTTGAGACTAATTGTCATGTCGGTTTTAGGTACGATCATCTGATGTATCGTGGTCTGATACAAGGCGAACCCTCAGGAAAGATCACCGATGGGAATCTGGATCGGCTTTAGACCGAGAAGAAAAGGAAAAACTTTTTACTGAACATATCGAAGCGCTCACCAAAAAAAAGAGGGAACACTTCAGGCAACTCCTGGATGAAACCACTGCGGTATACCTAATACTCTCACTAAGCCTTTCTCTCGAGATTCTTTGAGTCGCAGGAAACTCTACCACCATTTTTTATTTTAGTGCACACCTGAATGTATAACAAACTTGCATTAGCAGCTGCTGATATTCTACATATTTCTTCTGTTGTGAAATGTGCCACCCAAGTTCTTACCCACATTTATATATTTCAGTGGATTAAAGCTGAACTGTAATATACTATGCTTTTCTGTTGCAGATTACCCTAACGTCGTCTTGGAAGGAGGTGAAAAAGATGATTAAGGAAGATCCCCGGTGTATTAAATATTCTTCAAGTGACCGGGTATGCTATGTTATTTGCCTCTATTTGCTACATTAAATCTAGAACAATTAAACTGCAAAATTTTACTTTGCGCTGTCAATTATTCACAAAGAACAATTTGTTTGCCTCCTCCAGCACATCTTTTGGCATAATTTCTTTTATTGCTTTTTACTGCTTTTGAAGACCTTTGTGATGAACCCTGCCAGTTTTGTTATTTAATACTCTTACCATTTCAGTAATAGTTAAATATTTACTTGCTATAAAATAGTAAAATGTAGTGTGAGCTGCTGCGTGTGGAGAAAGCTGAAGTGTTGCCTTAAAGGTTAACAGAAAGTAATTGTCTTAACTCAGATGAACTAGTTTCATTAATGTTTTTTTCTCATTTTTTTAATGTATTTTTTACTCATTAACAATGCACACCCTTTCAAATTGTCTTTAAAGTTTTGTATACTTGTTTCAGTTGCATCTTTTTTAATGGAATGCTACTTCAGTGCATATAGAAAGCTATATTGATCAGTTGATAAGACTCAATAGGACTACATTGATTGATGTAATGAAGAAACTGTTGATCCTAAAAACTTTACGATAAATGAATGAATTGTATATCGTCGCAATGATTGCGAATGTATAAAAGGAGTAAAAGCAAGAACATTTAAAGAATACATCAAAAACCAAGATTATAAAAAAGAAACAAAATGAACAGATTCAATGATAAGCATGTGCTCACAGTCATGGTTATCCAAAGAGGAAACACGACACCCTAAAACATGAAAACTGAGCCAGATGTTAGTCCCATCCAGGCACTAATCTATGGAAATGCGCAATTCCAGACAGCTGCTGGATCCGAGAACCAAAATGCGCACCCCCAACCAAAGCCTCAGAATTTCGAAGTTAAAACTGAAGGAGTGAGTGGAGACCATGATATGTGAAGGGGATTGGGAGTAACCCGTTTTCATTGATATAATTTAGAAATAGGCAGTAAAGCGGCACCAGGCAAACAGAGTACTTATTTCGGAAGACTGTTGTTGAAGTAGATGGACTCCAGCTGAAACAGCCACTGCTTCTAGGCAGACCATGGATCTGTACCACTGTCATTAGCAGCGTCAAGCATCCCATGCTGAGCGGGGCTCCTAATGGGGAGATGGAATTTCCTCATGGGTAATAATATCTTTTGCTGTATCAGGCCCACTCATGCCCACAGCTCACTGTTCAAAGCACAGTGCTCCAGTGGCTAACCCTCCAGTTACAAAAAACTACTCAAGTTGCTGCCTCCAATCCCTGGAAAAGTTGGTAGGGTATTGTCTGATTGTTTCCTACTTAACCCATTGCACTGGACACTATGTGGTCCAGTAAAGTATCTTCATAGGTTTTGGTCACAGCCCTTTTTCAACCAGCGTGGAACAAAAATACATTTGAAATAGTGTTCTTCATTATATGCACTGAAAATGCAACAGAAGCTCAGTGGGGAAACATTTTAAATTTGACGATCAGATGAATTTGTTTATTGGTTTGATTAGGTCTGGACTCTTAAATGTCACACCAGTGCATGCACATGGGCTGGAAACTGAAGTCTGAAATGTTCATCCAGTCATTCACTAGTTCGCTTCTCTGTTGCTTTCCTGGCTGTCCTCCTCTTTGGTGTCACTAATGATCGTTTTGGCCCAGTATAAAATGCCAGTTGGGAGGTGGAGAAGACTCAAAGTACTTCATACAGATAATAGATTCAGAAATATAACTTCCAGGTTCCGAAATGAATAGGTAGCTGACATGCTTCTGTAAAGCTCTAAAAATGAAGTAGTCTAAGAATCAAATAGGTGGAGGCAGAACATGGAATCTTCAGTTATTTCAGCCACTAGTAAGCGAAAGAGATTCTACCAAGGTCAGGTGATAAAAAAGAGGATTAGTTACCAAACTACCAAAGTTTAACTTAAGGGTAGCGTCATAAGAGTGTTGATGGCTGATGGTCTTTTTGGAGAAGACTTGAATTGTCTTGAAGTTATAGCTTTTCACATTTGGTGATCTTGTTTTTCTGCCCCTGTGTTTTTTGGGAAACTGGTGTTGGACGGTTTCCAAGAGGAGCAGCATAGCTTTCCTTTCAGAATGGGATATAAATATGATGTGAAGGAATTCCTTGCTGAGAAACCTTCTGATTGGGGGCATTAATAGCCTATCAGATGGAAATGGTTAACACATAGTCCACTCCTTACACTATCTGCCAGCGTCCCTAATGTTTTCCTTTACCCTTTTATGTAAACCCTCCCCATCCCTTTCTCCATTGCACAGTCTTTACTGCTGGCCATGAACACAAAATAATCCACCACACTTGGGATCCCAAAAGAGTTTTATTTTGCAAGAGACTAGAGAAAACTCAAAGAATAATAATAATTAAACCTAAAACTGCCAATCTGCCATTAATGATTTTTTTTGCCTTTCTATTATGAATTAAAGAAAAACTGATTAGCGATTAATATGCTAAAAGAAATTCCTAAAAAGGTTTTAAATAGTTTATTTTAAGAAATGGTAAGACAAACTACTTGCTGACCTACAGAGCCTATACACTCATAATGACCTAAAAGCTGTGCTGTTTATGGCATAAAACAAGGACCCCCTGAGTGAGATCAAAATCCTGGATCAGGGCAAAGCAATTTTTAGCAACAACATATATCCAGGCATTAACAAAGTAGACAACTGGCAAGAGTAGATCAAAAAAACACAAGTAAAAAATATACTAACACATAATCATGATGTCATGAAATTTAATAATACTGATAAAAACGATGGGCATATTCAAGTACATACTCATAATAATAAAAGATATACACAATAATAAAAAGAGAATTTCACATTCAATTATTATGTTCTTTAAAAGTTAGTGAGGGGAGATAGACTGAAATAAGTTCCCCAGCTGATTGGAGAAATTGATGTCCGTCTGCCAACGCGTTTCGACACCAGAGTGTCTTCGTCAGGACAATATCAGCATATATCTACAATTCAAAGAGTCATGATTACAATACATATTCACTTGTGTATATACAAATATAATTTGTTTCTTTTTTCTTTTTTCCTTCTTACATAAAGCCAGTTATGTCTTACTATTTGAACAGAAAATTACCACAATGAAACGAACACATAAAAACATAAACAATTTAAGATAAAGACAAAGATAGCTTGTGAAGCAAAAATATGAGCAGCTATTCAATGCTTCTCCCATAAAATTTATCAAACCTTCCCTTGTTGATCACCTAGAGAGTTGGCCCCTACTTAGGCCCCATAGGTGTATACTGAGACATTTCACATTATACATTTTGTCATGCAGCCTAGAAATAGACCACGGAGATTATTGATGCCAATTCTTTCCCTGCTAGCCAATTTATTAGTCATTCCAAAGGGAAGTATAATTATGGTATGATTCTCCCATTCCGATCCATAATACCTGTCGATAAAGGTTTCTACCCACTTATAAGGACTACTATTTCGTTGGAGGGTCTATACATTTCTACGGAGTTTCTTTCTTTTTTTAAAAATTATCCTGGAGTCAAAGATAGAGAAGAAGACCCCCTATTTCTTACGTTCTTACCAAAAGGCGTTTTTTTTAATATTATAAAAGTAACACATACTATAGTGTGTATTCCATCTATCTTTGTATAACCTACCACTCGAGGATAGTTCTGTGTTCCTTCGTGTGTTCATTCACTACAACTCGTTCTGGGTGAAACCGGAACTGCATTTCATGTTCTGTTTCTTATATTACTTCACTATCTAAAAAGCAATATTATGGTCTGTTAAGTTACTTCACGTGGTTTTGGATTCCTATATTTATACATATAGCTACTTTCAGGTATTACCGTGTAGTATGTTGTTGTATTGGTTTCCGTGATAGTGAAGCGACTTCTTGCTTTAAAACAATTTTTTGTTCAGGTATTCCTATATTTCAAAGATAAAACAAGTGGTAGAGGAAGGAAAGAGGATTGGAAAAAGAAAAGATACTTTTAGGCGCTAGAACGCTATTGTACATTTCTTCTATATGCGTGTTTGTATGTGGCCGCCGTGTTTCTCGTTATCCTCAGCTTACCTTAGTTAAAAACAGGGCCGCCTATAGTGATATTCAGTGGCGCTTGTACGGGTATTCCCACGTATTCTTTGTTTGAAGGCCAGAATTACTTTCTGTGAGAATAGCAAGAGAATATAGATAGTAAATGGTAAATATCTCCACCGTAACTTCAAAGCGTGCTAGAACGCTATTATACATTTCTTCTCCGTGCGCGTTTGTATGTGGCCGCCGTGTTTACTGGTATCCTCAGCTTACCTTAGTTAAAAACAGGGCCGCCTATAATTATATTCAGTGGCGTTTGTACGGTCATTCCCACGTATTCTTTGTTTGGAGGCCAAGATTACTTTCTGTGAGAATAGCAAGAGAATATAAATAGTAAATGGTAAATATCTCCACCGTAATTTCAAGGCGTGCATAAAATTATTTTACACTCGTCAAAGGAAGGACGGATACTGTTTGCTAGAAAACTGCTCCTCCAATTACCTCATAAGCGCCCACATTCTTTGAAAGGCGTCACAGATGTCGGAAAACTCCAGTTGTAGCGGCGCTCGAGAAGATTATTAACTTCACGGCAGTAGGTTCCCGTCGTCGAACCTTTACGTGCAAAGCGAGACAACCCAGTTTCAGATAAACATTCTGTCTCTAGCATTGCAAGATAACTAATAAATGCATTTTAGCTGTGGCACATACTTTACGCTATCCGTCAGGAAATATTGCGAAACTACCATACGATGTCTTAGTATTTATCTATGGCCACTCACTCCAGTTACGCAAAGTAAAAGAGGGGAAAGTTACTCCCAAGTTTGAAGAGCTAACACGGTTCGGATTCATGCACAAAGCGCATACCTGCTATAGGTGAAATATCACAGCGTCTATGATGGCGGCGAAGGGATGAAAAGGAACAGGACAAGGATTGTAAACTTCCAATCGATAGGTTCTTATATAGTGGTGTCTCATTGGTGGACTTTTCTAGCTCCACCCATATTTAAAGTGCAAGTACACATGTTGGTGAATACACATATGGCCTACATTTTCCATGTAAAATGGTTGGAAAAACCGGGGGAGAAAGAGGGGGAAAGAAAATTTTTTTGGTTGTGATTATCGAGAACAGATTCAGCAAAACAAAAGATATATTCGAAGCCAGATTGGTCACACAGATATAATAGACTACTCTAAGATTGAGAGGTTCATACTAGTCGCGCAAACTGAATGACTGCTTCTAATCCCAATGTTCATTGGTTCATTTACGTAATGGCATTTTCCCAGGGTAATTCCAGATTCAGCCCCCGGTCGAAGGTGCCCAGAGTGAAAATCCAGTACACCTCTTTTTTCTTTCTTACTTTCTCACCTCCATTATGATCAGAAAGGTGTATTCTCTCCAGAATGCACCATTTCATTTCTGTTGGTGAGTGTTTGTATTCAGTGTAGTGGTTCACTAAGGGTGCCGGGTGCTTCTTCGTTTTTATAGCGGATCTATGTTCAGTCAGGCGGGTTTTAATTGCCCGGGAGGTCTCACCTACGTATCCTAAATTACAGGGACACACTATTAAATAGACTACGTTCCGGGTGTTACAGGTGCATAGCTCCTTAGTTTTAATCGAGACACCATTGAAGATCATGGGGTCATTGGTAAAAATAGAGTTGCAAGATAGACAAGTGCCACAGCGGGATGTACCGCCGACTCCGTTTTTTCCATCAATAGACTTCTGTACAAATGGGATCTCAGGTGATTTCACAAACCGAGATCTGACAATAAGGTCTTTCAGATTTTTATTTCGCCGATGAGCGAACATAGGCTTGGCCAGTTTACTCTCATTTTGGTTCACATTAAGAAGGTGCCAATTAGAATTGATCACTTGTCTAATCGTTGAGTTCAGGGTGGAGTGCCTCGTGATACAGACAAGTTTTTGTTCTTTGACCTGTCTTTGAGTATTTATCAGGGAGTCTCGGTCGAAAAACCGTGCTCTCTTATAGGCTTCTCTCACCAAGCGATGAGGGTAACCTCGCTCTAAAAATTTCCTTTTCATTGCGACTGATTGGAGGTCATAATCTTTGATGTTCGTACAATTCCTCCTTACTCTGAGGAATTGAGAAAAGGGGATACTATCCTTTTGGCACCTAGGATGGTAACTTTTGAAGTGTAATAAGGTGTTTCTGGCCGTTGGCTTCGTGTACAAGTCAACTTCAAGATGTCCATCCTCATTACATCTAATATAGATGTCCAGAAACTCCACTCTATATGCATCAATGTGTGCAGTGAAGTGTAAATTCACGTCTGCAAGATTTAGCCACGTCAGAAACTCCATTAGAGTCTGCTCCCCATCGGTCCATACAAAAAAGATGTCGTCAATGTAACGGTACCAATGTAACGGTACCAATGGGAAACAGACTCAAAAAAAGGCGCGATTTCATTGTGAATGAACTTTGATTCGAAAAGCGACATGTACACATTCGCTATAGATGGTGCCATGGACGCCCCCATACTTACTCCCTTAGTCTGGAGGTACATTTCCGTTCCGAATTCAAAGAAATTTTCTTTTAGGACCAATGTCAGACATTCTTTGATGAAGGGCTTTGAGCATGGGATATCATACTTGTCTATGAACCACATCGTTGCAGCGATTGCTTCAGTCTGTGGGATGTTGCTATACAACGATTCGATATCTAAGGTGACTAACAGATCTCTATGTTTATTGAAAGTGAGATTTTCCACTTTGTGGATGATATCCCCCGTATCTCTGATGTAGGAGGGCGTCAGAGGAATGAAAGGACGCAATATTTTGTCCAAATATTTTGAGATAGCCTCCAGGGGAGTCCCTAAAGTAGAAACGATGGGTCTATAGGGTGGATCCAGTTCATTCTTATGGATCTTGGGTAATCCATATATACACGAAACCTTTTTCTCAGATGTATTCAAAAAAGCACATTCCTTTTCTGTTATGATACCCATTACCTTTGCTTTCAGAGTAATTCTTTGAATAGTTTTGATAATTCTCTCTGTGGGATTAAGTTTAATTTTCCTATAGAAAGTAGTATCACTCAACATATTTCGCATTTTTGTTTCGTACATAGTGGTATCCAAAATAACGATACCTCCCCCTTTGTCGCTACTCTTAATGGTGACCAATTTGTTGTTTTTAAACTCATTAATGGACCCATGTTCCTCTTTCGTGATATTATATTTTGGCTTCGGAATGAAGCGAAAGGCTTGCTCAAGACGGGTCATCACTACTTTTTCAAAAATAGCGGTTTCCGGGCCTATCTGATCTAGGGTCGGGGTAAAATTAGAAGGCAGAGATACTACATTGGTAATCCTATTGTCTGTTTGTAGATGCTCACTATCCAAAAAGTATTTTTTAAGTCTAATCTTACGAAAGAAAGAGTGGATATCTTGGTATACTTCAAACAGATTTGCATTGGTGTGAGGGACATAGGAGAGGCCTTTTGACAACAGAGACACATCACCAGCTGTCAAATTATGTAGGGATAAGTTAAAGATAGGGATCACATCCCGTGTCTCCAATACTGCTTGTTCCGCGTTTCCAGGTATTGCTGGGGCTCCTGTGGATATTGATGGTTGTGGTATTGGCCTCTCGGCTGGTTCTGATATTGGCCTCTTGACTGATTCGCAAATCTCACCTTTTGTCGTCCCCGTCTCCCCCCTCGCTGGCCTAAAAAAGGTTGTCTCATATTTCTTCGGCCATTCTGGGGATTGTACGGACCCTCATCTTGATATGCTATATCGCTGTCTCCATCTGATTCTGGATCAGAGGAGTCAGAAAAAGTATTAACTTTTTGATGTGGGTTATAATTGAAATCTCCCTGTTGATGTTCAGCCTTGTAAAAACTGTCAGACAGGTAAGGATATGTACGTTCTATCGTGTAGAACCTTTTGTCTTTGGAAAACTTATCAGTTTTTCTTTTCCTTAAGTAGTCCGTAAACGACAGAACGTCTTTCTTTGCTGCTTCTAGGTGTTTTTCTGCTTCTTCTAAAGTTAACGCTTGTTTAATTTTGTCCTCTAGATTGTCTATTTCTTTCCTTATATCTGAAGCTATTTCTTTCGATGTCGATATAATAAGAATCATCAGATCCCTGGAGCAACGGCTGGCTATCATGCTCCACTTATTTAAAAAGGTTTTTACATCTACAAATAGACCAGGGATGTTACGAACTCTTAGTCCTAACGGGATTATGCCTGCTTTTAAATAATTTAACATAAATTCCCCATGGGCTTCTATCCTGACTAGTTTCTTTTGGAGAGCTTGCAGTTTGCTAACGTCAGAGTTGTTATTAGTGTTGGTGGTCGAGCTGCTACCAAAAGCCGTGCTTGTTCCTACCAGAGTTTCAAAATCTTCATCGGAGAAGCCGAAGGTCTGAAGATTGGCCATTTCAGAGATCTGTTTAAGACAGTCCAAAGGGAGAAGAATTAGCAACAATATCCTGCGCAATAATATAAATGACAAGTCGAATAAATCAATTACATGAGACCAAGGATAAGGTATTCAAAAAAAGAAAGATCAGAAAGTGTTCATGTTTGTGGTAAAAAACAAGACAGGATTATGGCAACAACAGATAAACGAACAAGTCCCACACGGCTTGCCGTGGGTAGATTATGGCATAAAACAAGGACCCCCTGAGTGAGATCAAAATCCTGGATCAGGGCAAAGCAATTTTTAGCAACAACATATATCCAGGCATTAACAAAGTAGACAACTGGCAAGAGTAGATCAAAAAAACACAAGTAAAAAATATACTAACACATAATCATGATGTCATGAAATTTAATAATACTGATAAAAACGATGGGCATATTCAAGTACATACTCATAATAATAAAAGATATACACAATAATAAAAAGAGAATTTCACATTCAATTATTATGTTCTTTAAAAGTTAGTGAGGGGAGATAGACTGAAATAAGTTCCCCAGCTGATTGGAGAAATTGATGTCCGTCTGCCAACGCGTTTCGACACCAGAGTGTCTTCGTCAGGACAATATCAGCATATATCTACAATTCAAAGAGTCATGATTACAATACATATTCACTTGTGTATATACAAATATAATTTGTTTCTTTTTTCTTTTTTCCTTCTTACATAAAGCCAGTTATGTCTTACTATTTGAACAGAAAATTACCACAATGAAACGAACACATAAAAACATAAACAATTTAAGATAAAGACAAAGATAGCTTGTGAAGCAAAAATATGAGCAGCTATTCAATGCTTCTCCCATAAAATTTATCAAACCTTCCCTTGTTGATCACCTAGAGAGTTGGCCCCTACTTAGGCCCCATAGGTGTATACTGAGACATTTCACATTATACATTTTGTCATGCAGCCTAGAAATAGACCACGGAGATTATTGATGCCAATTCTTTCCCTGCTAGCCAATTTATTAGTCATTCCAAAGGGAAGTATAATTATGGTATGATTCTCCCATTCCGATCCATAATACCTGTCGATAAAGGTTTCTACCCACTTATAAGGACTACTATTTCGTTGGAGGGTCTATACATTTCTACGGAGTTTCTTTCTTTTTTTAAAAATTATCCTGGAGTCAAAGATAGAGAAGAAGACCCCCTATTTCTTACGTTCTTACCAAAAGGCGTTTTTTTTAATATTATAAAAGTAACACATACTATAGTGTGTATTCCATCTATCTTTGTATAACCTACCACTCGAGGATAGTTCTGTGTTCCTTCGTGTGTTCATTCACTACAACTCGTTCTGGGTGAAACCGGAACTGCATTTCATGTTCTGTTTCTTATATTACTTCACTATCTAAAAAGCAATATTATGGTCTGTTAAGTTACTTCACGTGGTTTTGGATTCCTATATTTATACATATAGCTACTTTCAGGTATTACCGTGTAGTATGTTGTTGTATTGGTTTCCGTGATAGTGAAGCGACTTCTTGCTTTAAAACAATTTTTTGTTCAGGTATTCCTATATTTCAAAGATAAAACAAGTGGTAGAGGAAGGAAAGAGGATTGGAAAAAGAAAAGATACTTTTAGGCGCTAGAACGCTATTGTACATTTCTTCTATATGCGTGTTTGTATGTGGCCGCCGTGTTTCTCGTTATCCTCAGCTTACCTTAGTTAAAAACAGGGCCGCCTATAGTGATATTCAGTGGCGCTTGTACGGGTATTCCCACGTATTCTTTGTTTGAAGGCCAGAATTACTTTCTGTGAGAATAGCAAGAGAATATAGATAGTAAATGGTAAATATCTCCACCGTAACTTCAAAGCGTGCTAGAACGCTATTATACATTTCTTCTCCGTGCGCGTTTGTATGTGGCCGCCGTGTTTACTGGTATCCTCAGCTTACCTTAGTTAAAAACAGGGCCGCCTATAATTATATTCAGTGGCGTTTGTACGGTCATTCCCACGTATTCTTTGTTTGGAGGCCAAGATTACTTTCTGTGAGAATAGCAAGAGAATATAAATAGTAAATGGTAAATATCTCCACCGTAATTTCAAGGCGTGCATAAAATTATTTTACACTCGTCAAAGGAAGGACGGATACTGTTTGCTAGAAAACTGCTCCTCCAATTAAAAGAAAAAAGAAACAAATTATATTTGTATATACACAAGTGAATATGTATTGTAATCATGACTCTTTGAATTGTAGATATATGCTGATATTGTCCTGACGAAGACACTCTGGTGTCGAAACGCGTTGGCAGACGGACATCAATTTCTCCAATCAGCTGGGGAACTTATTTCAGTCTATCTCCCCTCACTAACTTTTAAAGAACATAATAATTGAATGTGAAATTCTCTTTTTATTATTGTGTATATCTTTTATTATTATGAGTATGTACTTGAATATGCCCATCGTTTTTATCAGTATTATTAAATTTCATGACATCATGATTATGTGTTAGTATATTTTTTACTTGTGTTTTTTTGATCTACTCTTGCCAGTTGTCTACTTTGTTAATGCCTGGATATATGTTGTTGCTAAAAGCTGTGCTGTGCCTTTAAGGCTTGCTTTCGCACACACAGCTCAAAAAGATTACAGTGATGTGCTCTTCTGGAGCATTGTTTTCATTGTATGTGCTTCTTTCAGCAATTTTGCTGGTATTCTGCCTACAGAACATCACTTCAAACTTCCTATAAATCCCTAAATGAGCAAGCAAATTGTAAACTGGCCCCAGAAGCTTTGTTCCATGTGTCTTATTCACAACCAGAACATGAAGAAATGTCCTTTCTCTTTGAATATATCTGTTTGTAGAGGAGATAAAGCTGAGGGAAAAAGTATTCAATACCTCCCTCAGAAGCTACCTCGAGAGCATGGCAAGTGAAAGCCAGTGGGAGCATCTGCCTCCACATCAGTGTTCACTGATTCCTCTAAACCCCTCTCTGGTAGGACTCACTAAGAAAAATTATAGTCCAGATCTCAGCTGATGATTCTGCAAGCACATCAACAGACTCAGAATTGTGCTCACTGTTGAGATTTACATTTTCTCACTCTGAGCCCTTCACACCAAGACCATTGACTATAAGGTGCAAGGTGACGTCAAGTAGATCTGAAAGTCTTCTTGTCCATACCTGTGAATTATTCCCAGATGTCAGACTGGGCCCAGATTTTTTTTCGTGAGCAGTACCAGCACCAGTGAGCAGTAGGTGGCGCCGATCAGCTCAGCGTGGCGTCATACACGCCTGAAGGGACTTATGCTGTGCCTATATAGGTGCCACCCCAGTGCGCTGACGTCAGTTCTTTTCTGTATGTGTCAGTCAGCACAGATCTAGAGAGAGCTACACCTTCAGTCACTTTTTGACTGTCATTTTATGACGTTTTGTTGCAGCTTTTTTAAGAATTCTTCTCCTGGTGTGGCAGGGATGTCCACTAAGAAGAGCAGCTTCAAGCCCTGCGGCGTCTGTCACCGACATATGTCTGTGACTGACCACCACCTTGTATACCTCTGGCGCTTGGAACGTGGCCACGACAGGAGGAACTGTGCCACTATGCACCCCAAGGCCTTGAGGGAGCCGTCCCTCAAGCACTTTGCCGTCAGACGAGCAGTGCTGCGACGCTCTTGATTCCACTTGAGATGAAGGTCCTGAGATCGGTCATGGAGTCCAAGATCCTCATCGCACTCCAAATTGTCCCGCTACTCTTTTAACTCACACAAAAGAAAAAAAAGCAAGACGTTGAAGAGGTCTTCAACTTCACCTTCTCTGTCGACCAATAAGACGAGAGCATAGAAATTAGAGGATCGACATTCAAGGCCTGGCTCTGCTGTTGAGCTAGCGCATACATCTCCGTGCCTTCTCAAGTTTCCAGGAGCCAGATCAATCCCTGCTCAACTCCACGAGTTTTGTGAGGCCAGGCACCTCATATTTGAAAGGCCCGTGGGTTTGGGTGGGGCCCCTACTGGTTCCACGCCGGCAGCACATACTTTGGCACCAGTTAGGCCCCTTAGATTCACAGATTGATCCAGACCGGCGTTAGTTATATCACCTTGACCTTCCTTAGCAGCAGTCCCCAAGCCAACGGAATCAGATTCAGCGCTGGTCCTTAGACCTTTCCATGGCCCCTTGCCGCCCCTATTTGCCTTGAACTCCTTTTGTTGCCACGAAAGGGGCTTCCAGTCCCGTCTATATCCACTTAGCCACCACTGTGTCCTGTCCTCGAACTGCGCCTCTCCATTTCTTCCTCAAAAAGTTGTTCAAAATGCTCACGCTTGCCCCAGTCTTGTTTGCCCTTCCATACAGCAACGTGGGCTGCCTTGCACACATTCACAAAACGCTACTACCTGGACAATGAAGTCTGCCAGGATGGGCCCTTTGCTTGTTCGGTCCTGCAAGACTTTTTGGTATGACATTTTTATGCAGACACAGGCCCACCTCTGGCGAGGTATTGCTTGGGTATCTATTCAAAGGTATGAAATCTGCGGCTAGAAGTCTGTCAGGTGAACAAGTTACTTAACTTTGGTAAGCCTGATCTGGTAGAGACTCTATTTAGTCACAGATTCCTTACTGACGAACCATCCTCCCAGCTCTGTGAACAGATTTCTAGGGACAGGGTTATTCCCCTTCCAGGGGCCTAGATTTCCACACCATTGGTCTATGTGGCTCCGAGCTCCTGGCGTGAAAAGTGGCAAAGAGAATCTGTCTCAGCGCGGTGGGGTGCACCTATATAGGCGCACCACACATGTCCCATCTGACACAGACAACACTATATTGAGCCAATTGATGCCACTGACCGGCATGGAGGGTCTACTGCTCACAAAGAAATCCAGATCTAGTCTAATGCCTGGTGATAATTCAAAGATAAGGAATTTGCAGCTGGATGGTGTCTACCTGATAAGCTGTTACTGAAGGTAAGTAACTTGTTCATCTGCGCCCCTTATTTGCTTGCAGACATCTCTTGTAGTTCTCTGAATACCCGCAGTCAGGATATAATCAAATTGCAGACGAAGAAGTGGAGAAAATTTAAAAACAAGACTATGAGGTTTTTTCCATCAATGCACCCAGGATCTGAAATACCTTCCCCTTGTTTATCCAGAGCTTACCAATGCTGCTGCAATTCAGGAAAGGCCTCTTTAAAAAAAAAACTCTACATCAAAGTGTATTAATTAACCACAACTATGCATCCCCTGTTATTACTCACCAACTTTAATTTTGCTTTTGACCATATACAGAACTCCACTGCTTTTTGACTTAGTTTACACTATAAAAATACCATATACATGCATGCATCAGTCACACTGGCACATTTGACATCGAAACACACTGAATTGAGACATTCAACTTCAAGCAGAGATTGCCATTGGTTCTCCAGTCACGCTGAGCGTTGAGGTCTATGATGTCAAGGCGCATCACATCACCTCCTTTGAGGTTAAGACAAAAATAGGGTGGGAGCACTCTGCATCACATCCCAGCAGTTTGAAAAGACTCCCTTGAGCTAATGAGTTCTGATTAATTTGCCTGCATGCAGTGAGTGATAGACCTGAGAAGACTTCAACAGCTTTTCCAGCACCCCCAAAATGATGTAATGCTCTTGACAACTATTCTGTAACACGTCTAGAGATACACAGTACTGGCTTTACCGGCCAGGGTGAAAAACGAAAGACGGTCACTGAAGTGTTATCATGCACGGCATTTACCATAATGCATTGGGGCGAAGAGAGTGCCGAGGTGCGAGGCAGTGTGCTCCCCTCTTTTTCATTTAACATTAAGATCTTTACCTTGTTCCAGATCAAGGTATTTGATGTTTAGCCACATGCAGTCTTCAAGCGAAATATCTTTGTCTCTGATCTTGTAAAATAATTTATACCAGATTCCTCCAGGGAATATACTGACCACCTAGGGCTTAAGGCCTCATACAAACTCGCCTTCACACACCAAGTACCAGAATGATACCACCAATGTTAAAAACCTTGCTAGTAAATAATAAAGATTATTGTAATTCTTAACAAGCTTGTTAAGACTGCTCCTGCATAGATTTTTATGGCTTTCCTAACCTGAGTAAAACCAGACACTCAACAAATGATCGTAAGCTCTCCATTCTCAGGGTAATCTGTTTGGTACCCTTGCATGTGAAGAGATGCTTAAAAGGAAGACAGTGACAGATACTTAGGTTGTGTGCATAGAAAGAAGACCTTGCTACAGATCTATATGTATAATGCAGTAGAAGGGCGCATGGCTGTACACCCAAAATAGTGACAATATATCACAAGTGGCAGTTGGGGGCTACATATTGAGGCTGAAACCTTCATTGGTCGTTGTAGGGTTGACGGATCTGCTTTCTTGGTTACCCCTACTTTTTGCTTGATGTCAGTGTGTTTTTGACCCAGTCTGACTGGGATCTTGCTAATCAGGACCCCAGTCTCTGTGCTTTCTCCCTAAATTGACCATGGTAAGTGCTGTTGTTCGTTCACAATTGGCTAATAGTGTACTCTTGTAAATCCCTATTATATGGTACTAAGGTACCTAGGGCACGGGTACACGAGGTGTCTCCCATGGCCTGCAGCATGGAGCCCACGTAAACTGTGACTACAGGCCTGCCATTGCAGTATGTGTGAGTTGGTTCTTGCACCTCTCACGGCAAATAGGTTTCCTTATATCTGAAGTCACTCCACTTAATACCCATGTCACCCCTCTGCAGGCTCTTCAGTCCTGAAAGCCAGGTGCTTGGTTATAAGTGTGAGGGTGCCCCTGCATGAACAGGACACCCCTACAACCCCGTAGTCGATTCTCCTGGCTTTGTAAGTGCAGTCATTCATTTTGATACATCTAGTGGATATCAGCCAATACGAGATGACTAACTATATAGTGGCTGCATTGAACCCGGTCATGTTCGGTATCAAACATGTTGGAATCATACTTCAACACCGAATCCAGTGTTGGAAGTATGATACCATGTACTGGGGGCTCCTATGGGGTACCCCCCTGTACTCCTGGTAATAGCCTTTCAGGGTCTGCCAGTAAACTAGTGCTGCTGCTGACCACAGAGATGATTCTGCCCTCCTGCTGCTGAGCCTAGCCCGAACGGGGGAAGGTAGAACAATAGGTTTCCTGTAACAGGGAGGTGTGACCACCTCCCAGCCTGAGGGCTCTTGCTAGCGCCACCAGACTGCTTTGAAGGGCACATTTGGTGCCCTCCTTGCATACTCCAGTTTGAATCAGTTCAGGGAGCCCTTGGCTCCCGCTCTGGCATGAAACTGGGCAAAGGACACTGGAGTATCCTCCCCTCTGTCCAGCCCCCCCGCTGGGAGGGATTCCCGAGTTGCTCCAACCCTTTCGTTTGGGTACTTAAGGGCTTGCCTGTAGATGGTTCCTTAGATTCATTGTGGGACAAGACTCAAGCCTAAAACTGTCACTCTTCGACCGTCTGGACACTTAGATTTCATTTGACTTTGGAACTGAGACTGCACGAAGGAAGACTCCTGCTGCTCCTGTTCTCACGGTCCTTCAAGTCTTCGTCGTCTGTGCTTCTGCCAGGTTCTTCAACCGACCAATGGGCATCAAGGCCACCCAAAGAATCTCCCTGGACATGGAGTCCCTCCTCCTGCAGGCACTGCAGTGAAGCCGACCCGTCTGTTGCTTCTTTCGTCCTACGGGCTTCTCGAAGCTCAGCAACCAGGGTGGTGGTTCTGCAACTCTCTCTCGAGGCCTGACCTGTCCTCTCTGCAATTTTGAGACCTGTATCTCATGTTGAAATTGCTGGGACCGAACCCCTGTGCACTGCGTCGACTCGCCAAGGCTTGTTGGCTCTGCAGTCCAGAAATCTTTGGGCTCTGGAATCTCCAGCATCTCTTCTTGCCAAGATCTTCATCCTCACCACATCCTCTGCCCCGTGGGCCTTCATCTTTGGTGAGCTGTTCAAGGTCCTCTTGCGTTACTGTGCCTTCGGCCAGTGGGTGCTCCTGAGGGTCTTCTACTGCTTCAGTGAGCTCAATTGCTTGCTCGGGCCTGCTCTGATTTTCCTACTCTTGGTCAGTCCCTCAAACCTTGCTGGTCCCAGTGTTGCTCCTTCTTAGTTTTCCATGTCAGTTGCAGCTACCAAGGCTTGTTAGTGCTCCTGCCGGACACCGACCATCTAGTCACTGACATCAGACATGGGACAGCTCATGCACGGCTCCTGGTCTTCCTCACATTGCCTGATCCTCACAGCTACAGCAATAAGGTCACCGTCTTCTTTTCTGAAACCGTACAACATCGGTTGGCATTGTGTCTTCGTGCCTCCTGGTCACGTCTGAGTGGCATAGAATCTGTCCTCTCTGCTTGCAAGTTCGTCACTTCCAGAATCCACCCTTGGATTCCACTGGACTTCTTTGCAGTCTTCTCCAGATGCATTCTTCCGTTGTCGTCTATGTAGATTTCCGATGTCTCTTCACTCCAATGCAACAGGCTTCCCTGGTGTAGGTAACCTGATTTCCGGCGTATCCACAAGTGGGGTGGTTCTTCAACCTTCCGTCCCACAAGGAAATTCTTCGGGGTCCTCTAGGAAGGGCCGTTCTTTCTGCAACACTGCAACTGCCACTTCTCCATTGACTTCCATTGGTCACACAGCTGTGTTCCCACTCTATACACAGCCTCCATCGGGTTCCTGGGTACTTACCTTGGGTGTTTCCTTTTGTCCCTGCTCCTCTGGGCCTTCTGGTCCAAGTCCTGTTCTCCTTTCCAGTTCGCGTTCCATTTTCTTAGTGTATGGTTTGGTCTTCCCCTGGAGACCACTGTATTGTGTTCTACTTACCTGATTGCATTTGAAGTATTCTTGTTTATTGTGTTGATATCTCTGGGTAGGAGATATACCAATGTATTAGTGTTGTGTAATAAGTAGAAGTATTTTTATATAAACACTGTGTGGTTCTTTTTCATTTAACTCACACTATTGATTAAACTGGTAAAGCAAGCTGCTCAATACTCCAAGATACACCTGAAGGCTGCTCTCCACAGCTACCAATTTATTATCATAGACCACGAAAATCACCATAAGTGTGCACCATATACTAAGCCAGCCTTCTACAGTCAGACTTAGTCACCTATAACCAGCATTGCAAACAACTTCGGAAAGAAAGGTGTGCAGTGTAAAGAGCAACAAATAGGTGGTGCTAAGAACTGTGAGTTTACACTAGCAAATACATATCCTCAAAGTACTCCTTGGTGGAGAAAATGAAAGAACTGAAGACCCTCTTTTGGCCTAGCAATAAGCAACAAATGAGGGGGAAAAATGTAAGTTGCTGGCATTACTCTGAATCTCTACTCTACCCCAACAAGTATTTGTATTTGCTTGATGGAGTTTGCTTTTGATGTCACAGTGCATGGTTCTAGTAGCCAATCACCACAGTAAGAGAAATTAGTGTATCCATGCCTAATAATTGCGCTTCACAGGAGAAATTACTAATATTCCAAAACAATCCATGTTTAACAGGTTGGGACTTGATGTAAGTGACAAGAAATCCAAATTCACTTCAATACAAAGGTTACAGTATCTAGAAATTAAGCTTTAGTCTGGGCTCGCAAAAGGAGAACCTGTTTTCTGTTCAACAGAAATGTAGAAAGCAGGTAATTAAATATCACCTCTTCTGGCGGACTTTGGGTTCTTTCACAACAATTTACCACACTGGACTGCACATGAGAGAACTTCAGGGAGTGTCTGGAGGTTTGTTGGTGTAAGAAATCAACAAGACTGGTTCATGCTATTAGATGCAGAATTGCAGCCCTTTCCAAAGTGGGCAAAATGCATTACTTAATGAGATGTTGTATTACAGGAGTCCGTGCCATCAGATAAGAGTCAAGATTTGCTCTCTTACATTATAGAACACATTTTAAGGGTATCCAAGTACATGCTCCAAAGGGAGAGACTATATACAGCTTCTATATGAGTGGACTATGGCCCATTTATTTAGCTTTGAAGTTGTTCCTGCCATTGTTAACCAGAGATATCCTGATTAATTAAAAAAAAAAACACAGCCGTGAAGCAGTAACTCTCCAAGCAAGGAGTGATTAAGTCCGGAGAAGTTGCAGCAGTATGGTGGAACATCAACATAACTGTAAAACATTTACCAAGCTCTCAGAAATAACATGCAGGTGCCCTAAGCAGAAGCATGTCAATTTATCATAGTATTTCACCCACAGCTATGTTCAGAACCAAATTTTCATCCTATGGGGTAATCCCAGTGCTTAATTTGTAAAGATAAGTGCCGGGCCCAAACCTTTGCTCAGAAGCTGCAACAGGTGCTGCAGGTCTTTCTGCCATATTGCAAGACTGCATAGTCTTGCTTCCACCTCATGCATCGTTAATCCATCACAAACACTCCCTGTCTCACCCCTGCATGTTCTTTTTCATCTGCCTTCTCAATCACAATTTGTCTTTCTCTGCCTCCATTTCCACTTCTATTTAGTTCTCTTGTTTTGGGTCAAAGTCTGATGAGGATAATAAACGTACCTGTGCCGAAAAATAAGTGATAGTGAGCCCCACCTGCAACCACTGGTTCACATGAAGCTGTAGGGCATCCTAACAGAGAGCTCAGACTTTGCTTCCAGGTACTACGGAGCAGTATCTCTGGAGAGTGGTGTTCGAGGCATATGAGCTGCAGAATTCATACTTTTGCATAGATCGCCATCTGGTGTTGGGCTCGGATGATTGCAGTTTGTTATCTTGGAAGAAGTCTTTGTAGTCACGAGATAGGTGACTCCTCCCTTGGACGGTAGTGCGCATGGGCATCGACTCCATCCTCAGATTGCTTTTTTCCACCATCGGGTTCGGATGTAACTTCGGCGCTCCAGTTCGGTACCGTGTTCCCAAACCTTTTTCGACGCGCAAACCATCACAACTCGATGGCATTTTCGTTTGCGCGCCCTTCGACGCGCTAACTCAAAAATACTCTGTTCCGGTTGTCGACGCGGGCCGCTGGGCCTATCTACGCCATTTGGTCCAGTGTGGAGCTAAATTTCCACACAGCGACCACCACAAGGTCTGCAACCTTTCTCTCTCGCCAGAACACGAGGAAAAAGATTGCCAAGCCTGCGCCTCCTTTCGATCCAAAATGGCTATCTGTGATCGCCGGGCTCGACAACATGTTTTGGCGCAACGATCTCCACCGGTGCCAGAAGACATCTTCAATGAAGGCCCGACGTTCCAGAGACAGAGTATTAGGAGGAGCTCGACATTGTGTCTGAAGCTGAAGACTACGACTCCGATGACATCACTCCAGGTCAACGAGTGAGTACAACTGCCCTTACCCCACCCGAGAAAAAGAAGGCTCAGGTCAAAACTTCACCTGAAGGCCCTAGTCGCGACCGAAAGAAGGCTCAGGTCAAAACTTCACCTGAAGGCCCTAGTCGTGACCGAAAGAAAGCTTCAGAAGCCCCGGCTCCGAAGACCAGGAAAAGCCTTCCGGCGGCTCGGGACTGAGCAAGCCGTATATCGGTTCCCAAAAACACCGTCTGTACTGAAATCGGGAATACATCCTACTCCCTTTACCTTCAAAAAGGCCTCGGCATCGAGCTCTTCGGCACCAAAACACCAGAAGGCCTTGGATCTGAACAAACCCCGAAAACCTTCAGATACGAAAAAGATAACCGACTCGACATCGAAGCCGAAGGAGCATAAAACGCCTTCTAAGGCTCCAGAGCAGAAATCAAGACCACGTTTGGAACCGAAAAAATCGCACCGAAAGGAGACGCCAACCAGGAAGAACTGTTTCAACCAGATCCTATTGATCCGAAATAAGACATTGTATGTGGACCCTAAAATAGGCCATATTGTCAGTCTCCGCACAAACAAGAGGATATGCGACACCTCACACTCTCCTGAGGTGCCTGTGAAGAAGAGACTTTGTAACTTCACCCCTACAGCCCTCTTCTCCTGTTCTTCCTACTAAGCCTTTACCTTCTGAAAAGTCTCCCATACACTCTCCTAGACCCTCCACACTCACCACCACCACAGGATGATGATGATGACCTAGGGGGCGGGGGTGGACATAATAACCCTTAAGATAACACTGATGATGAACCTACTATAAGAAATGCCACATGGGCAGACTACAATGATCCTGCAGATCCTCCAGACCTTCCCGATCCAGAGGCATACCCAACACGGCCATCCCCCCCCAGATGACAACATAAGGTTTAGTCAGATTATTAATAAGGATGCCCAATATCATGGCCTACAAATGCATCCAGACCCCATGGAGGAAGATTTCCTGGTAGACACAAAGGACAATACAAACATTGCCCCTGCTCAAAGGTGTAATTAAACACGCACCAGACCTCTTCAAGGACCTTGTCAGAGCCAGAATCCTCAATCCTTGCCTTGATAAAAAATATAAACCCGCCCCAAATTATCCCATCTACATTAAAGGACAACTCCCTCTAGATTCTTTGGTAGTGTCCAATGCAAGGAAACGTGCCAATTCTCAAACCACCGGTGACGCTCCACCTCCAGACAAAGAATCTAAACTACTAGACGCTTCAGGCAAAAAAGTTGCCTCCCAAGCAGCTAATCACTGGAGGATAGCTAATGCACAAGCACTGCTTGCCAGGGATGATAGGGTTCACTATGATGAGCTTGAGAACCTAATTCAGCATTTGCCTGACCAATACAAGGCCAAAGACCATGATCTGGTCCAGGAGGGAAAGTTAATTACAAATGCATTCATCAAATGTGCACTCAATGCAGCAGTCCACACCAGTGTCTTACTACGCAGACCTGCATGGTTGTGCATTTCTGGTTTTAAACCAGAAGTGCAAACTACCATCTTGAACCAGCCGGTCGACCAAGAACACCTGTTTGGCCCAGCTGTAGGCACAGCTTTAGAAAAAATGAAAAGAAGATATGGACACTGCAAAATCTATGGGAGCATTGCAGTTTACATCAACACGAGCCTCCTTTGGTCGCTCCTTTTATAGAGGCGCATCCAAGAACATCAGCGCAGACACTGCTTCCTCCTCTTACAAAAGCCCCACACAAACATCTCAATAGGGGATATTTCAGAGATGGGTACAGGGGAAATCACAAAGGGAGAGGCAGAGATAACTACAATCGTACCTCCCCCACTACCAAACAATGATTTCCCTCTGCTCCCTCCAGACTATTCCACTCCAGTTGGAGGAAGACTCTCACAGTTCCTAACTGTCTGGAACTCCATCACTACAGACAAGTGAGTAAGACAAATTATCCAGTATGGTTACTGCCTGGAACTTCCCGCAACTCCCCCCAACATAGCGCCCAAACAGCGTCCCATGTCCACGGAACATCTAACGCTCCTCAAACAGGAAGTTCTCTCACTGCTTCAAAAGCATGCAATTGAACCAGTTCCCCTACAGCATCAAGGGACAGGGGTTTACTCCCTGTACTTTCTAATCCCCAAAAAAGACGGTATTCTCAGACCTCTCAATTTCTACATACAGTCAGATCACTTTCACATGATGACTCTTCAACAAATCCTTCCACTACTTCTATAAGGAGACTTCCTTGCCACTTTAGATCTCAAGGACACCTACTACCATATTCCTATACACCCTGCTCATAGGAAATATCTAAGGTTTACAGTGGATGGTCAACACTGTCAATTCAAGGTTCTCCCATTCGAGTAACCACAGCACCCAGTTTCTTCACAAAGTGACTTGCGATAGTAGCCGCACACTTGCGGAGACAACAAATTCATGTTTTTCCATACCTGAACGACTGGCTCATAAAAGCCAAGTCACACAGCCAGTGTGCTCACCACACTTACAAAACAATTCAGCTGCTCCACGACCTGGGGTTTACAATAAACCTCACCAAGTCCCATTTACAGCCCTCCTACCTACATCAGTATCTAGGGGCCACAATAGACACTTTCAAAGCTCTTGCATACCCCAATCCAGCCAGGATAGCTAGTATACAGACCCTCATCACAAAATTCCAACCCCAACACTCCCTACCAGCTTGAGTGTTTATGCAGCTTATAGGAATGTTAGCCTCTTGCATTTTCATAGTACCTCATGCAAGACTTCAGATGCGCCCTTTACAGGAATGCTTTGCACGTCGGTGGAACCAGGATCAAGGCCAGCTTTCAGATCTAGTATTGGTGGAAAGCCGCACACGTCGCACTCTGCAGTGGTGGAACACACAAAACCTTTCCAAAGGGTGGCCGTTCCTAGACCCTGTTCCACAAATAGTGCTAACAGCGGATGCAGCACTCACCGGCTGGGGAGCCCATCTCCTAACCCACACAATTCAGGGCAAGTGGACTAAACAAAAAGTGCTCCACATCAATTACCTAGAATTACTGGCAATTTTTCTAGCATTAAAATCATTCCAACTGCATCTCATCAACAAGACTGTCCTTGTTCGCACGGACAATATGACAGCAATGTATTGGATACAGAAACAAGGGGGAACACATTCTTTGCTACTTTCTCAACTAGCGCAAAGCATATGGAGATAAGCCATTCCACAAAACATATATCTTCTGGCAGAACATCTCCCAGGAGTACACAAACAGATTGCGCATCTGCTAAGTCGTCTGACCCAGCAGATACACCAATGGGAACTTTTTCCTCAAGTTCTTCAACCATTTTTCAAAACGTGGGGCCACCCAGACATGGATCTGTTCGCCACTCCCGCAAATGCAAAATGCCCAACCTTCGCCGCCAGGTTTCCACACCCGTTGTCCAAGGGCAATACAATATGGATGAACAGGTCAGGCAGATTTGCGAACACTTTTCCGCCACTCCCACTCATTCCGCTAGTAGTACGTAAGCTCAAACAAAAGTTTTTCAAGATGATCCTAGTTGCTCCAACATGGGCCTGACAACCATGGTTCACAACACTCCTGGAACTCTCGATAGTTCACACCAAACACTGCGGCTCTCCCCAAACCTGCTTACTCAGAACCATGGAGAGATACAGCATCCAGATCCAAATCTAGCAATCTGGCTCCTGAAGTCCTAGAGTTAGGTTACCTCAACCTCCCACCAGACTGTATGAACATTATTAAAGAAGCCAGGCGCCCTACTACTAGAGCTTGCTATGCAGCCAAATGGAAAAGATTTGTCATTTACTGCAATAACAACAAAATTGACCCGCTAGATGCTTCAATTCAGAACATTATTTGCTATTTGCTGCATCTGCAAAGATGTAATCTAGCATACACGTCCATACGATTACATCTTGCTGCCCTTGCCGCTTACCTGCAAAACAGACATTTGTCACAAATGCGACCTGCAGTTCCTTACATGGAAAGTAGCTTTTCTTGTCGCAATCACCACTCTCAGGAGGATAAGTGAGATCCAGGCTTTAACCATACAAAAACCATTCTTACAAATACATCGTAACAAGGTGGTTCTTAGAACAATCCAAAATTTCTTCCCAAAGTAATCTCTGCTTTTAATCTTAATCTGTAGAGTTACCCTATTTTTCCCCAAATCCAGATTCCGTAGTAGAGCGAGCTCTTCACACACTTGAGGTTAAAAGAGCTATACTTTATTATATTGACAGAACTAAACCTTTTAGAAAGACAAACCAGCTGTTTGCAGCTTTCTCTCCACCTCACAAAGGAAACCCCATCTCCAAAGCTGGAATTGCCTGGTGGATAGTCAAATTCATTCAAATATGCTACCAGAAGGCAAAACGCACATTACCAATCCCCCCTAGAGTGCACTCCACACGCAAACTAGGGGCTTCCATGGCAATCTTAGGGAACATTCCCTTAGATGACATTTTTAAAGCAGCAACATGGGCTACTCCATACACCTTCACCAAACACTATTGTGTAGATGTGCAAGCAAAACAACAGGCTCTGTAGGCCAGGCTGTTCTTAAAACACTTTTTCAAACCACTGCAACAGATACAGGTGACCACCGCTAAGGGAGAGCACTGCTATACAGTCTATGCAAAAGTATGAATTCTGCAGATCATATGCCTCGAATGGAAAATGCTTCTTACCAGTATGCATCTGTTCTTGGCATGTCGAGCTGCAGAAAATCATATGCTCCCCGGAACCTCTATCTGTTCCATTGCTATCTTACTTAGATACACTCGCATGAACATCTTTTCTGTTTCTACCAAACTCCATCTTTTCCCATCATGGCGGAAAACAATCTGAGGATGGAGTCGATGCCCATGCGCTCTATTGTCCAAGGGAGGAGTTACCTATCTCGTGACTACAAAGACTTCTTCTAAGACAATAAGAAACTGCATTCATCCGAGCCCAACACCAGATGGCAATCTATGCAAAAGTATGATATTCTGCAGCTCTACATGCCAAGAACAAATTCATACTGGTAAGTAGCATTTTCCTTTTTGACCAGTTGGCCAAAAACATTTCTTTATGCTTTTAGGCTAATCCTTGTAATTTGGAAAGGTTAACACAAGTCTGCGTGGACCAGGTCTACTATTAAAAACTGGAGTCTGGATATTGCAGTGCACTCTGATATTAAAACTTTTAATAATAAGGCCCTTGAGTTTGTGCAGTATGGTCATTTGAACCATCCTCCTGATTGCATGAACATTCTGAGTGTGCCCGTAGGTGTGCTTCATCATAAGGTTCTTCCCATTCTGCTGCAGAATGGGTCGTGCTACGACCGACTGATACGTGGGAGCACTTAGTTTTATAACCTGACAAGAAATAAATAGGAGTGGGGTTTTTGGGAGGGGAATAAGAGATCTAAAAATACCTGGCTAGTCGGAAAATAATTTTTTATTAGCACCTCTAACCGATATGGTTAAAATGAAAGGAAAATAAGAAACACACTGGGTGATGTCCCTGGGCTTCTTTAGTCATCTATTTTGAAGCCTACTCCAAGGCTTTACTCAGAACCTAGGAAGGGTTAATTCCTGATGCCACTCTCATATATATTCTTAAATACATCCAATATTAAGGCAGGGGGGGGGAGGATGTTGGTTTTGATCCCCCAATAGTGGTTAAGGTGCATTCACAGACAGATGCTATAACGGCAACAAAATCAAACAAAAAATGTAATATAAAAATTAATAAGGAGCCGAAAA
This sequence comes from Lissotriton helveticus, assembly GCF_964261635.1. Taxonomy (NCBI): domain Eukaryota; kingdom Metazoa; phylum Chordata; class Amphibia; order Caudata; family Salamandridae; genus Lissotriton; species Lissotriton helveticus. The sequence continues at coordinate 716,678,544 of NC_136068.1, read as the reverse complement.
AAATCCAGTGTGGCTAATAATGATTTATGAAAAAAATGGTCAGTCCAGGGATCATGTTGGGTAGATCATTAGAAAGTCTGGTATGGAGATAAAGCATTGTACAATGGATGATACTTAGGCAGAACTCCATGTCTAGTGGTGGTCACAGAACACCGTATAAGGTACAGATGGTGGAAAATCATGTAAATTGACCCTAGGGAATATTTTTGTTGAGACCTCCTATGTGTGTCTTAAGCTTAAAGACTCATCGTTCTTTCTCAAAAATCTGTGATTCTTGGCTCAATTGTTAAATTCTCACCCATTTTAGGCCACTGGTAGTGTGTTTATGCGCAGTGTAGTGAGCAGACAACTTCTTTGCGAGAACATGGGTTTAGGAAAGTTTGTAGTCGCTCAGTTTTAAACCTACAGCAAAAGACTGTTTACTCCCTCTGACAGTTTTCATCCAAGACACCTGAATGAAAACATCCCCTTCGGCCGAGTCTTACGACGTAGAAGTAACTGTACCAAACTGAGCGAATACAAAAGGATGGCAGAAGGCCTAGCCTCAGAGCTAAAAATGTGAAACTACACTCACAAAATTGATTCTAAAGTAATGAAATGAGCCTGAAACAACCACAGGGGGGCATTACTTCCCCCTCAACCAAAAGACAAGGAATACCGACCCATATGCATCACCACCTCCAGCATGGATTTCACTCAAGTAAGCAAAATTGTCAAGCATTGATGCATGCTTTCCTAAACCCATGTTCTCCCACAGAAGGGTCCGCAGCCTAAGAAACATGTTGGTACATACATGACCACGCACAAACAATGAAACCAGATCCAATCAAGGCTTTATCTCCCCTAAAAAAGGACGCCACCCTTGCAGTAACTGCAGCGTCTGCCACTTGACTAAGGCAACCAGAATGCTCACATTCAATAACATGACATGGGAGCTGCAACATTTCACCAACTGCAACTCCCTATCGGTGATATACATGATGAATGAATGAAGCCGGTTTTAAAATGCGCAACTTAGCCCAACTTAGCCCAAGGGCGTCAAGACGCAAGGGCATGATCACATGCCCTCGTAACCTACATTACATAGGGATGACCATACGTAAAGTGAAAACTAGAGTCTGTGAACACCACAGCAATCTGCGATGCGCTCGCGCTACAACTAAGACGTCCACTCTACATTGACCATAAACACAGTACCATTGACCTAAAATGAGTGATCATTGAATAATTGAGCCAAGAATCACAGCTGATTGAGAAAGAGCAACAATGGGTCTTTAGGCTTAAGACGCACCTAGGTCTCAACTAAAAGATTCCCTGAGGCCACTTTACATGATTTTCCACCATCCATCCGTAACTTATATGGTGTTCTACGACCACCATTAGACATGGCACTCTGCATAAGCATCATCCATTGTACCATGCTTTATCTCCATACCAGACTTTCTAATTATCTACCTACCATACCTTTCTTTCTAATTATGTATCTACCTAACCAAACCCCTGGAGTAACCATTTTTTCAGAAATCTTTATTTTGTTGGTGTTATAGCATCTACCTGTGAATGCACCTTAACTGCTATTGGAGATCAAAACTAACATCTGTTGTGTTCCAAGTACTTGCTCCTTTTCTCCATCCACTTTTATCACACGTTTTATTTTATAAAACCATGCCAAACTTGCGCATTATAAATGTATTAAACTTTGCCAAAATGGTCAATCCCGGTACTGCGACACGGCCGATTGAAGACGCAAACCCACGACTGTAGGAATGTGTACCAAGTAGTCTTGTCATCGTGAGCGGCCATTTTGCTCAGATCTGCGTCCTAGTCTCCTGACAACACGAGGACGTCGCCGGCAGCCACGCTCAGGGATGATTTAATCTCAGTGAGCCCCACCAACCTGCACCATCGGAGCGGCATGTTCCTTAAAGTGAGGGAGCAGCCTGAGTGTTTCTTCTTTTACCCTCATTTTAACCATACTGGTTAGAGGTGCTAATAAAAATGTATTTGCCGACTTGCCAAGTATTTTTAAATCTCTAATTCCAAAACACCCCCACTCCTATTTATTTCTGATCGGGTTATTAAACTATCAGTGCTCCCACCTATCCATTGGTCGTAGCACACCCCTTCTGCAGCAGAACCCTATGAGGAAGCCGGCCACCTAGGGGTAACCCTGGTGGGTGAGGTTTATTTAGAGAAATGTATTTTTCCTCCTCTTTTTCCTCCTATAAAAACATTGGGAGAGTAAGAAGAAAAGAGCAGAATCCACATTGGTCGGAGTGAGTCTTTTTGGCTTTGTAGTGCGATATTTTGGCTTACAAGTCCTCATACAACCGCCCCCCATACCTTCCCCATTGTTGTTCATTTAATTGCCAGCCATCACTGTTATATTCCCTTTGTCACTCCATGCCCAAAAAATTGCATGCTTGTATTTTTCTGTTTACTTTAAAATTAGTTTGCACGACTTCATAATGGCCAGCTTGTAGGCTTTTTTGGTTACACACACTCTGGTTGCCAGAAACATGCACACATGTTTTTTCTAGGATAATTTAATGACAGAACTGCTTTATGATAAAAGCATATTTGATCCCGCATCGCTGTCCCAAGTGGGTGCTCACTGTGCTCTTTCCTGCCTAAGGAGGGGTTATCACAAGCTCCTGCGCCGAGGGAGAAATCTGCCGCCCCAGGAGGGGTTTGTTAATTTGGGACAATTGTTGCTGCCTAGCGCACAGGACTCCACTGACCAGGAGCCCGTGCGCTCTTCACCTGTGACAGAGGGGAGGGACGCCCTCGCAGCTGACGTCACGTCAGCCAGGCTACATCACACCTTGCGGAACCCACTGGCGCGGGTCCCGCATCGCTGTCCCGAGTGGGTGCTCACTGTGCTGTTTCCTGCCCAAGATGGGGTTATCACAAGCTCCTGCGCCGAGGGAGAAATCTGCCGCCCCAGGAGGGGTTTGTTAATTTGGGACAATTGTTGCTGCCTAGCGCACGGGACTCCACTGACCAGGAGACCAGGAGACCATGCGCTCTTCACCTGTGACAGAGGGGAGGGACGCCCTCGCAGCTGACGTCACGTCAGCCAGGCTACATCACACCTCGCGGAACCCGCTGGCGCGGGTCCCGCATCGCTGTCCCGAGTGGGTGCTCACTGTGCTGTTTCCTGCCCAAGGAGGGGTTATCACAAGTTCCTGCGCCGAGGGAGAAATCTGCCGCCCCAGGAGGGGTTTGTTAATTTGGGACAATTGTTGCTGCCTAGCGCACGGGACTCCACTGACCAGGAGCCCGTGCGCTCTTCACCTGTGACAGAGGGGAGGGACGCCCTCGCAGCTGACGTCACTATATAACGCCTAGCAGCGCGGGTCGCGCCGGGCGAAGCCCGGGCAAAGGGCGGGCCCTCTGTGGCCCTCAGAGGGCCGAGGAGGACGGGACGGGCCACCCCCATTGCATTCCGTACCGGAGGAGGTAAAGTGAGATGAACTATCGTATGCTTCCTTACATCTAATGGACACGTAGTTGTAAACTCCAAACTCTTACACCGTGTTGAGGACCCATATTACCCCTATCCAACTGAACGGAACCATGATTCAGAAAGGGCCCTCCAAAAATTCTATCAACCAGAGGGGTTCGTGTAATGGTACTCAAGACCACCATTTAACCAGGTTACCATGGCCTACACCCACTGATTCAGATGTGAACTTTTTTCGTCAGGCAATAGCTAGTACCCCCAGTGAACAATCTCCCTTAGAAACATCAGGTATCTCGCAAAACTACTCACTGCTAAAGGAACTTAATAATCTGTGTAATACCAAGTATGCCCAAATAGATTGGAGACCTAAATTAGATAGTGCTTCTCCCTGTACGGCTAAAAGCCTTAGTTCTTCGCTCTACAATGATTCTGCGCAGGATTCCATCCCATTACACACTAAACTTAACACTCTAAGCGCAGCGCCTACACAGACCTCACCCGTTAACTGCAAAAGTGACAAGGCGCAACATAATGTGAATGACCTAAAGGTACAAGAATTGCACTTAAGCGCGTCACTGACTGTCACTAACCCCCTTTATCCCAGAGGTTGCAGAAGAATTAGATAGTTTAGCATCCCCTCTTCAACTGGCTCTAACATCTCTGATTGAACCATTGCTTAAATCTCTTATATCGCCACTGTTGGAGAAAATAAATACCTTGGAGAATAAGTTGCTGGAAATAGAGGAATTGATTAAGATTGACTTAATTCCCGCTAAAACCACCGAAATAACTAATCGTCATCAATCTCCTGTTGCCCCCATAGTGCCAACGCAACTTACACTATGTAACAATTTTAAAACTCACCAACTAGCCCCCAATAAAATAACCCCTATGATCGCCCCCAAATCGGTATCACCACAGCATACTATTGCTAGAGATGAGAAGGCACCTTCGATACACCTTCCACCTGAGGCTGTTCCATACGTGTGTGTGCTCTCTGGAGTACCACCACTCAAACATGGGAAACCTGAAAGGCAACACGACCTACTAAATAAAGTAACCTCCTGGCTATCAATAAACAGACCTTTGCCATCGGATTTGAATGGAACAATAATGTGTGTTAGAAGGGTGGGCTGGTTAGGCTCCCTCCCAAAAGACATCCCTGGTGATTTAGTGTTGGTAAAATTTAGATTTAGACATATTGTCCCGTACCTACGATCCTGGCAGCCACAAGATGACGATGGTCCAATATCGATCTGGGATTTACATGATTTTTATCCCAGAGTGCCATACATACATACATTAAGACCAGAGGTAGGGCACAATTTTAAATATGTGATGGGTAGAAAACCCTATGCCTCCGCACCTAACTGCTTTCCTCCAGCGCACAACATGTATAAACATGGAATCCGCTATTAACTTGCCCCTATTAAGGGTGAACACGACGCAAGGGTAGTATTGTGAATGCCTACTGCATGTAAATACGTAAATTTAAAGGAAAGTATCACCACTGGAGGGCAAATGCAGATCAACCCTTTCTATGTTTTTCGAATAATAGCTGCTTCCACGACGAATTAAGTTTTTTAATTATTATATGCTCTTATCGAAACCCGTGCTAAGTTCTAAGAAACCAGTTAGACTAAATTTTATTACCTGACTTCCTATTTTTAAATTGTTACTTGTACTTACGATGAATTTTTAATGAATGTGATTGTTGTATATGCTTTTATGAATTGTTTTTACATTTCGAATAAAGCTTTTTGAATGAATGAATATTTGATCTTCATAGTAGCACTAATACACCCATATTTTTTCACAAACTACATATCTATTGTAGAAAAGGAAAAATAGAGAATATGAATATCTCCAGAGAGCTGACTTTACACCAACCTTCCAAATAATGTAATTTATGTGCCAATAACTGGAAGGTTAGCTACTAAAGCAATAATAGTTTGCTGGATAGCATTTTGCCTTTGATTCTGCTCCATCCTTTGTTATTCATACCATCTCGTACTACTTAGTTTCATTTCATGGGAATGTATCCATTTATGCAATTTGCACAGTAGCCACATGAACTAACCAGCATGTCTGACCCAGGTTTCTAATGGAGAGGCACAGTTTTGGGAGTGTGGAGGGGGGGGTGTATTTCTCAAAAATGGTTTAGAATCATCCATACTGGCTAAATCAGCTATCATTCTTCCATGTCATGCCTGAATTATTGATGACCTGATTCATAATATCGCTATGTAATGGAAGTGGCATGGCTCTGGTTTATGATCCATCTGCAGCAATACCTGTACTCTTTAATACTTAAGACCTCTTTGTTTTCAATAAGGTACCATGGGTACCCACAGCTCCAATCCAGTTAGATTATAGATGTGCAGTTATTAGGAATCTGCAGCCTGACACATTTATGGAATTGATTTTGCACTCCCTATGTTGTCTTGTAGAAAAGTACAACACTTTAGGTCTCACTAGATGTGGTGCTGGCACATTGCTTGCTACCATCACCATCTTGTTGGTGACCAAATGCACCTTCTAGGCATATTAGCCAAATCCAACTTGGCAAACTGTCTGACACATTTTGTACTTTTAATTTTAAAGTCCTTAATTCACTCTGCACTCTTGCCACCAATAGCCAAAGTTATTCTTGCAGAATTCCCAGATTCTGGTTTCTGTGAGTGGATATGGGACACCAGTCATTATAGTTTTTAATAACTCAAGACAGATTATGCTTCCACTAAAGGGTTTTCCATCTCGGAGCACTCGAGCAATATCACTTGGATGCTTTGAAAACTATTCCGTGAGCACAAGAAGGTTTGGGTCCTAACAACTGGCCAGCCTGGACCTCAATTCTTGAAAAAACAGAACAAAATGGCTTGCCAGGAAACTTTTGAATCCTAATTGAAACCCCCACAGCCCATAAGTACTGCGTGGGCCTCGCCCTTCGGTTCCTACTTCCATCTGTCCGTCTAGTTTCTCTACTAGTCTCGACGGTGATAGAACGGACGCCTTTTAGATATTGTCCTCTCTGCTAAGCAAAATATTCTTAGACTGATCTCCATCAGGTCTGCAATTTGTGCATGTCGCCGAAAAACAACAAATCTGTCTGCGCCGCCTGCCACTCACTCCGTTCCAAGAAGACTTGTCTCGACTATCTGGTACATTGACTCGAGATGTGGCTTAGGATCGGTGACAACCCACCAGGCCTATTCGGTCCTGAAAACGTCGGGGTACATCATCCACAACGGTCTGCTGCAGATGAAGAGGCTTTCTCCCTCAAGGAAAGTTCTGCTTCCGTTCTGGAGAAGAAGGATCTTCCAGCAGTCAGCGAGTACAGCATCCCCTCAACACCGTGTTGAATCCAAGCAGCCCGCTGACAAAGAGCCCAAAGTCACTGTGGAGCACCAGACACAGGCCTTCGGACCACCACTGCCTTTGGACCATGGTCCGAACACAAACCGCTTTAGACGCTCTGCCCAGCTCCAGTTCAGCGCCGAAGAAACCATTGAGACCTGCTGCTTTGGTGCTAGATACTCTTGCACCGAGCAGACCTTCAGCACTGACCATATCTGCCTAGGTGCTGAAACCAAACCAGCCCCCAGAGCTAAAGACTTAGACATTTACCAGCAAGACCAACGTCCGTGTCAAACAGGTTTATTTATTTATTTTATTGCTCCTCAAACTGCAGGAAGAGATCGATGCAGTACTGAAACATGGTCATCAACCCTCATACAGGCAGGATCCTTGTCTGCACTTAGGGGTTTGTTGCTGTTCCACCCTCAAAACACCAGCTATAGTTAGAGGAAGCCTTGGATGTTCAGATTCCACCAAAGCAGTACAAGCAGGTGGTGGTCCAAGCACCCCTTCTAAAAGGAAATATAAATCTCATCCCCTACCATTAGCAGGGCACAGGAGTGTGCCCTGTACTTCGTTATACTCAAAAGGGACAGGCCCCTTAGACCCATTCTGGGCCTCCAACCCCTAAACAAATACATCCTTTTAGAGCACTTGCATGTGGTCACGCTCTAGGATGTCATTACGCTTCTCCAGCAAGACGACTTAATGACTGCTCTCGTCCTGAAAGACTCTTATTTCCACATACTAATACATCCGGCCCATTACTGATCGCTCATGTTTTTAGTCAGTGGAAAACACTACCAATTCAGTCCTTTTGGGTTACTACTGCACATCTGGTGTTCACAAAGTGCCTCGCGGTGGTGGCTATTCATCTGCACAGACAGGGTGTCTGTCTTCCCTTATTTGGATAACTGGCTGATCAAGAGTGCCACCCTCCAGCAATGCCGCAAACGCACACAGGTCACAATAGACCTTCACCACTTAGGGCTTACCATCTATGCCACAAAATCACTCCTCCAGATCCAACCCTACCTGGGGGATATTCTTAACTCAAAGGTGAGCATGGCCTCTCGGAACCCTGCTAGGATCCGCTCCTTTCAGGCACTGCTTCCTCTTCTCCAACTGGATCAACAGTTCACAGTCAGAACAGCCATGCGCCTCCTATGAATGATGACCTCCTGCATTGCCATAGTACTGCATGCCAGGTTACACATGCATCTGTTGCAGGAATGCCTACCCCAACAGTGGTTGCAGGTGGAGGGTCATTGGGACAATCTAGTGTTGATTGGCTGGCGCACTTGTCGCGCACTCCTGTGGTGAAACGCCAACAGCCTGTTGTAGGGGAGGGCTTTCCTCGACCCATGACCACAGAGGACCATTACAGTAGTTGCCTCTCTTACTGGATGGGGTGCACACGTACAGGACCTGACTGTCCAAGGCCAATAGGAGCCCAGACACCAGGGCTACCTTTCAACTACCTGGAACTCCTAGCTCTACGCCTAGTGTTGAAGGCTTTCGTACCTCACCTGATGGGCAAAGTTGTTTTTCTCAAAACTGGCAATAAGACAGCCGTGTGTTACCTTCAGAAACAAGGGAGCACACACTCTCCACAACTCTTGCAGTTATCTCAGAACATTTGGCGGTGGGCTCTCTGCCACAAAATCCATTTGTTAGAGGAGTGCCTTCTGGGTATGCATACTTATTTTGCCCACCTCCTTGGCAGGATGCAGCAACAAGTCCACGAGTGGGAACTCCACCTGCAAGTGCTTATTCAGTACTTCCAGAGATGGGGTTTCCCAGAAATAGACAAGGTTTGAAATAGCGGAAAATGCCATATGCCCAAACTTCACCTCCAGGTTCCAAAAGTCCAACTGAAAGCACTCTTGATGATCTTATCAGGGATATGTGTCTATGCTTTTCCACCTCTCCCTCTCCTACCTTTTGTGATTTGGAGGCTTTGGCAGACGTCCCTCAATCTCATCCTGGCGACTCCCATATGGGTCTCCAGCACTGGTTGATGACACTACTCAAACTCTCTGGGTCTGCACAGGAGGCTCCCCAACAAGCTGTACCTTCTCACGGAGAACCATGGAGAAATCAGGCACCCAGACCCCAGCTCTCTCAAATTTGCGATCTGGTTCCTGAGGTCATAGATTTTGGGTGCCTTAATCTTTCACCTGAATGCATGAGCATTCACAAGGAAGCATGCAGATCGAACACCTTGGCCTGCTATGTAGCCAAGTGGAAGAGGTTTGTGTACTACTGTCTCTTGCAACATTGATCCTTTCAAAGCTACAGTCCAGGACATTGTCTGCTTCTTACTCCAGTTGCTGGTTTCTGGTCTAGCCTTCACCTCAATAAGACTACACCTGGCTGCTGTGCCTGCCTACCTATGGACTAGACAACACATCTCACGCGTCCGGATTCTGTTCATTAAAGCTTTCTTAGAGGTTCTCAAGTGGATCATTCCTCCTCTGGTCCCGCCGGCCCGGCCATGGAATCTCTGTTTGAGCACCTCTGTTTGAGCACCTCCACTCCTGCCCCCTTCAGTTCCTCTCTTGGAAGGTGGCATTTTTGGTTGCTATCCCTTCACTCAGGCTTTTCAGTGAACTACAGGCTTTACCCCTGGAATAACCCTTCTTTCAAGTTCTCAGGGATAGAGTTGTCCTTCTCACCAACATCAAATTCCTCCCTAAGGTGGTCTCTCTCTTCCACCATAACCAGTTGTAGAAAGCTGGCTCGCTGTTATAGTGTGCCAAAACGAGCTACACTGGGAAGAGTGTCCAGGCAACCCCTGTTGGTTTACAGAGGCAAAAATAACACTAAATGTTTCCTTTGTGGTAATGTGGGCAAGCAGTTTAGGCTTATCAGAGATTAGTGCTAAGCATGTGTTGTACTCAGAGGAAATAAATGAGACACACTCAAATAAATCCGGGACCAATTTAGAAGAATAAGTTGAGGCTACCTGATCAGCCTTCTTTGTTCAAGTCCCCGATTGTTAACCGATTCTTGAAGGGCATCACTCATATGTTTCCCCCTGTTCCTTTTCTGATGCCCCAGTGGGACTTGAACCTGGTTTTAACTTACCTGATGTGCGCTCCTTTTGAGCCGCTTCATAACTGTCCTCTCCGTCTTCTTACACTTAAGACTGCTTTCCTGGTTGCCATCACCTCTGCCAGGAGAGTGAGTGAGCACCAGGCTCTTTCCTCTAACCCTCCTTTCCTTTCTGTCCATCCGGACAAGGTTGTGTTGCAGACAAGACCCTCTTTCCTGCCCAAGGTAGTCACAGCCTTCCACATCAGGGAGTCCATCACCTTGCTCACCTTCTTTCCGCCTCCACATCCCTCTAAAGAGGAAGAGCGGCTCCACCGTCTGGACCCAAAACGTGCGCTGTCATACTATCTGGATCGCACACGCCAGTTCCGGGTGGATGACCAACTCTTTGTTGGTTACGCGGGCGCTAACAAGGGTCGGGCGGTGCACAAACAGACCATCTCTCGGCGGGTTGTGTTGTGCATCAAGGCATGCTACTCTTTGGCTAAGAAGGAGCTTCCTGTTGGGCTGAGGGCCCATTCCACTCGGGCCACGGCAGCTACTACTGCCCTGGGCCGGGGAGTCCCCTTGCAGGACATATGTCAGGCAGCTACGTGGGCCTCGCTGCACACGTTTGCAAGACTCTACTGCCTGGACAGCCAAGTCCGGAGGGATGGCTTCTTTGGCCGTTCCGTCCTCCAGGACTTTCTGGTGTGATTATTGGTTTGCAGACCCACCACCGGGGTTGGTATTGCTGAGGTATCTATTCTAAGGTAAGGAATCTAATACTAACCTGTTTCTTTCAGATGTACAAGTTACTTACCTTCGGTAACGATATATCTGTAAGAAACAGTAGTTAGTATTCGATTCCTTACCGCCCCACCCATCCTCCCCGTTCTGCAAACCGATATCTAGGATTACGGTCATCCCCTTTCAGGGCGCTAGTTTCATGGCACCAGTGTTGGTTTTTATCATGGCTCTGCGTTTCTGGCGTGGAAAAGCTGTGTATAAGAACTGACGTCAGCACGCGGAGGCGGCGTCTAAGTACTCCGACGTCATCACGGCGCCCACGATGCTGACTACGGACGCGGTATCCAAGTACTCCGGCGACGTCATCCCGGCGCCGACGACGGACGCGGAGCCGCAGACGACGCCTACCGACGCGCAACGGTACTGCTACGCAAAATTTCCGGATCCAGTCTGACGCCTGGGGATATTCTAAGGTAAGGAATCTAATACTAACTACTGTTTCTTACAGATATATCGTTACCGAAGGTAAGTAACTTGTGCTTTAGGCATCCTGCCTTAGGGGCTGTAAGACCTGCTGTAGGAGTGATTTACTTATATTACATGCAGTATCTGTAGGCATCACACATGGGAGCTGTGCCATGTTGTTTCTTAACTTTCTCTGCACCATGTCACTCAGCCTGCAATGGCAGTTTGCTTGTGCCTGATGAGGTGTCCCTTAGGGTGGCACAATACATGTTGCAACCCTTAGGGGACCATCTGTAGTCTCCCTGCCCTATATGCCAGGGGTGTATTTACTAGAGATGTTAAGGGGGTGCTAAAGATGTTGCCAGTCGCAGGAACAGTTTCACATTTTTAGCGAAAGAGATATTGCACTAGGGACCTATATAGCAGGAACCCAGTGCACTTCTGTCAAAATTGCATCAAATACCAGGCAAAAAGTGAGGGTGACCATGTATAAACGGGGCACTTTTCTACAGCAGTCCATTGAACTTCCTGTCTTTACCACAGCCTGATTTAGTTGTGAAACTGGCTCTCCATACTTTGGATGTAAAATGAGCCCTCATGTAATAAGTTGACAGAACTAAACCATTTAGGAAGGCACGATAACCCTTAGTTGCTTTCTCCAAACCTCATTAAGAGGAGGCTCTATCCAAGTCAGGCATTGCCAGATGAATAGTTAAATGCATCCAGACATGCTATGCTAAAGTTAACAGTACTGTGCCCACGCCTAGAGCTCATGCCACTATGAAGAAAGGATCTTCTATGGCCTTCCTGGGGAACATCCCAATAGCTGACCTTTGCAAAGCAGTTATTTGGGCCACACCACACACCTTCAAAAAACATTACTGTTAGGATGTCTTAGCCCACCAACAAGCTAATGTTAGTCAGGCAGTGCTCTACACTTTTTCAGTCTACTACAACACCCAAAGGCCAACCACTGCCTTTTGGGGGAGAGTGGGGTACTCTTTTTCAGTCTATGCACAGCATGTGTATCTACCGCCACACATGCCTCGAACAGAAAATGTTAGCCTGTTAACATCTGTTCGTGACATGTACTTCTGTAGATTAACATGAGCCCACCCTCCTTCCCAGATACCTGTGGCCGTTGCAGCATCCTTTACTGTCTATTTTTCACTTTCACATGGATATTTCTCTGTATATGTATTCGCTTCACTTCACTCCATGCGTAAAACAATCTAACCATGGAGACGATGACAATGTGCATTACCAGCAAGAGGAGTCACTATACCTCGTGCTTCGAAAGACTTCTTCAAAGAAAAAGGACTTGCACACATCTGGGCCCAACACTAAATGGCAGGAGTTTACTCAGCATGTGAATCTACATCACGACATGCCTCAATAGGCACTTACAGGGTAACATTTTCCTTATTTTCTACTTTTAATAGGCAGAATGGTTAAGCACTTCCAACTGTAAATATTAATAATGTAAATAAAATTATGCTAAATAAAGTTTCTAAATTGATGGGTGTTAGACCTGGCATCCGTGGCTAGGTTTCCCCTGATTTTTTGCATCTATCTCCTGTATTTTTGACTGTGTGCTGGATTTAGTTTTTGCTGGTTTAGGTACTCTGGGCACTTTTGCAATACTGATAAGCCCAGAGTAAAGTGCACTGGGTGACTAGGGCCTGTAAATCGAATGCTACTAGTGGGCATGCAGTACTGATTGTGCCACCCACCCCATTTGCCTTTCAAATGTCTCAGACCTGCCACTGCAGTGTCTGTGCACGCAGTTTTTAATGGTCATGTCGCCCTGACAAATGCACCCACTTGCCAGGCCCTAACCTTCCCGTTTCTTACATGTAAGTCACTGCTAAGGTAGGCCTAATGTACCCCCATGGGCGGGTTGCAGTGTATGTTAAAGGTAGGACGTGTACTGGTGTGTTTTACATGTCCTGATTTTTAAATACTGTGTATTGCGTTTTTCACTATTGCAAGGACTAGCTCTCCCATTGGCTATCAATGGAGCTGCCGTGTAACATTTTACAAGTTTAACTTTCAACTGGGAGCAGCTACAGATTCTAAGTTTAGGCTCTCAACTCAGAATGTAATAGCACATCTTTTTGTAAAGGTGGTTTTTAAATTGTTTGAAAATGCCACTTTTAGAAAGTGGGCATTTTCCTGTTAACCATCCTGTGTGCCTCAGTCTAAAACCAAACAGTGAATCCACAAGCAGACAGACGGGGGCTGTTTCTGCATTAGCCCCAGACACTCCTATAAAGGGAGCGGAGGTGTGCCATATGCTGATGGGCCATCCTGGGCTAGAGTGGTGGGAGGAGTTGTCACTAACACCTGAATAGGCTGTGGCTTCTCTGCACAATGCTATCTACACATCTTGTAGTTAAACTGGACTAGGGAGGACAGGACTGGTTTTACTGAGCTAGAGAGACTTTCTGAACAAAGACTTCAAAGGGAAAACATGGGTATAAGTATTATACCGAATACCCCAGAACTTTAGATTAATTCTGGAGTCAAGAGGAGCCTCTGCCAAGAAGAGCCAAAGAGCTGTGAGGAGGAGGCTGCCCATTTGCTGTGTTTGCTTTGCTGGGTTGGCCTGTAGTTGCTGCTTCTACCAAGGGGAGAGGACAAAAATCGGACTTTGATGTGAAACCTGCTTGATGAATCTCCAAGGGCTTGTGTGCACTTGCCTCCTGTTCTGAAGTCTCATAGGCACAAATACCTCACCTGCAGCCTTCTTGAACTTCTCCGCTGGGCGTTCTGACCTGCCTGGGGGTGCCTATTCCACTTCTGGGCCCCTTAAGGTTATTCCTGCTACTGAAAGCTGTGAAGAACTGAAGAAATCTGCAAAATCGATGCTTCGCTGTTCTTGTGGCTAAATTTCCTTACGCAAAACAAGAAATTCTGGATGCACAGCCCTGTGCAGCCGACTAAATCGACACAGCACCTGCTAGGAAAACCGCTCCACGCCGACTCCAGCGCATTCCCCGTTATGCAGCTAAAAGAATCAACACATCACTGGTCAGCAGCTACGGAAATCCACAAAGCACCCATAGCGCCTGAATTTTCTCATGCATTGCACTTGTGCGGCTCGTTTTTCCAACGCAACACCCGCAGACTAAAATTGCCTGGGAAATCAATGCATGATTTCCCCTTATAGTTCGGATTCAACGCATCACTTCTTCTGTGTGCAGCAGCACTGACACATCACCTCCCCAAGGACTCCGGATCTGACGCATCACTGTTTTTGGACGCTTCCCTCTACTGCAGATATTTTGCCTTGTAGATTTTGACACATTTAATGTACTTTGTGTAAAAATCACAAATCCATAGATTTCTGTGGACAGAATTGCTTGAAACCTTTTAAGTCATATTTTGAGTTGTGCATGTTGGATTTTTGTCTTTTTGGTCTTTTTTGGTTTAGATAAAGATACTTTATTTTTCTAAACTGGTGTGGTGTCCATTTGTAGTGTTCTCACTGTTACTATGTGTGTTTTGTGGAAATACTTTACACATTGCTTCTGAGAAGCTGGTCTGTTCATGCCACGCTACCAAGGGGCTGAGCAGGGGTTATCTAGGTGTGTAACTTCCTTATCCTGACTATAAGAAATGGTCCCTACTTGGACCTGGTGCATACCACTACCAACTAGATCCCCATTTCTAACAATGAGCTTTTTTTGGTTTGTCTAATACATTTATATACACGTTTTTGGGACAGTAAGTACTATGAACAGGAGTAAGCGCTTTATCCAGTCAGTTCGGTCTGCCAGACACTGGCATCACGCAATCGAGTGACTTACTGTAAATGTGAGACTGGAGACAACGGATTGCATTTTTAAGGAAGGGTGTTGGTTTTGTTTTACCCATCATCAAAACCAATCGATCCCTCACTGTTTTCCTAAATATGCCTTATAGTTTTACCTATCATTACAAGTTAAAGAAGTTATTTTATTATTTTGTGCTTACCTCAAGAAACCTACAAATAAACAGATTGAAAGAAATACATAATTTATTACATGTATTTATTTTCTCTCCCTCCAGAAAAGGCAAAGAGAATTTGAGGAATATATCAGAGATAAATATATTACTGCAAAGGCTGATTTTAGGACACTTCTGAAAGAGACCAAATTTATAACTTACCGGTATGTACACCTTTTTTTCCAATAATTAAGCATTTACAAGTGTGATCAAATGCACTGCTTTCTGTATCTAGTGTGTTCTAACATCCATAGAAGGAAGGAACATGTTTTTCTCTGATATTTGTATTTTTAAAAAGTAGAAAATATCCCTTTTGTCATTTATCATTATATAACAAAGGATCCAGGTGTTACAACTTTCACTTTTAATAAAGTGATTAGCTTCCACATTTGTTTAACTCAAATTGTACATAAAATTTAAATCCTGCATCAGAGTCTGTTTGCAAGCCAAATGTATTGTTAAGCGTCCAGTGCACAGCTCTGGGATGCCGCTATATCTGGCTCATGCTGAATAGAAACTGAAACAAGCAATGAAATGTGCTCTGTGAAAGAAAACGTTTTAGGTATGGACTTTTCTTCTATCAGTTTGCGTTTTGGTCTTAAATACACTACAGTTGTTCTCTTGTTTGTATAACTGGTTGGTTAGAATTCTGGACCTAACAAAATATTAGTACTTTACATACTTTCATGTTAGAAACTTGTAATTACTATAGAAACAT
Source organism: Lissotriton helveticus (assembly GCF_964261635.1). NCBI lineage: Eukaryota > Metazoa > Chordata > Amphibia > Caudata > Salamandridae > Lissotriton > Lissotriton helveticus. The sequence goes on along the minus strand of NC_136068.1, from coordinate 716,662,762 downwards.
GTTCCCTGATACATGACTGTTTTTAGTACATGGGTATGTATAACATGTATTAACCCCTTCGCTGCGGGGGTTATTCCCCCGCTGTGCTTGGGGGGGAGGGGGGGGAGGGGGCGCCCCCATGCTAATGACGAGCTCAGCTCGTCATGAGCTACAGCGCTCCGGTGCTCATGACGAGCTGAGCTCGTCACAGGTGCTTTGGCTCCCGTGGAACGCTCAGCACAGCGGGGGAATTCTCCCCGCACCTGAGCGTTCCACGGGCCATGATGAGCTGAGCACGTCATGAGCGCCGTGGCTCATGACGAGCTCAGCTCGTCATGAGCGTCGAAAAGGTTAAAAAGTGATGCTCTTGCCTCAGGTTGCACCATTGTGCCCATTTTTGAGAACCTTGTATCACCCTGTGGTGCCTTTGCATTTGAAAATGTGTCTCTGGCCAGTTTAACATTCCTATATTTTACCTTTTGAGGCCTTCTTTATTTCATGGTTTTACTGAGCTCCTTTTATTTGTTACTCACTTTTAATATCCATTTATCTTGAGGACAACTCTCTGCTGGCCATTCTTCAAGGATGTATTGTTATCCCTCTGTCAGTTTTGTGCCTTCTACCCGAGAGCCTTCCATTGTCATTCACTAATTTGTGACCATATCTCAACACATTCCTTTAAGTGGATAAGATTCCTTAAGGCAAATTCTGCCTTGAAACTGATGATCTGCCATAGGCAGAAGGGACCAATTGGCAAGCACATCTGCGTAGTTTGGCAAAGTCTCTACACTGCCTGTCTGCTTTTCACCCCTTTCGTGGCTTTCAGTGGGGCCAGCAATACCCCACTCACAACATTACGCAAGTTCAGCAACCCGTGTGGGGCCGTGGGCGCGGCTCCTTTCATCCCCCTGTGGGTCAGGCAGCCAGAGGTCCAGTCAGTCCACTCTTCCTCCTGAAGCCTCTAAACCTTCCTAGTCCGGCTGTTTAATATCATGGGCGGCCGGTTGGTGACAGGATCAGCCATCACCTCCACCACTGGCAAAAGTTCGCATCAGACAAGTAGGATCTTCTGTTGCAGCAGCAGAGAAGAGTCCTCCACCCAAATCTTCAACTCTACGCCTTCTTGCTTGGAGATTGAGCAGAAGTCTGTGATGTGATTTTGGCGGCCAGGCGGCCCTCTACCAAGTCTTTTGTCAAATTTGTAAAATATTGCACAAAAAGGTCTATTGACCCTCTTTCTGCATCCCTTTCTCATATGATACTCTCTTAGTTTTGGCCCTTGCCAGCAGGGCTCTGCTCTGGGCATGCGTAAATGGTACCTTTTCAGCCTTGTCTGCCTTCTTGAGACTGCCAGACCAACCCTCTATTTAAATCTCCTATTTTGAATGGATTTCTTAAGGGGTTTGTACATATGTTCCCACCTGCCCCATTCATCATGCCTCAGTGGGACCTTAATTTGGTTCTCACCTTCCTGATATGCGCTCCATTCGAACCTCTGCACAACTGCCTGCTCCGGCTGTTTTCCCTCAAAACAGCCTTTTTAGTGGCAATAACTTCCGCCAGGAGGGAGAGTGAATTGCAGGCTCTGCGTCCAAGCCTCCTTACCTCGCCATCTTCCCTGATAAGTTGGTGCCTCGGACTAGTGCCTCTCTCTGACCCAGGTGGAATGGTGTTATCACTTTCGGTAAGTCACCTTGCCCACTTTCTATGCTCCTACGCACCCCTCTAAAAAGGGGGACCGACTACACCATCTTGACCCATAAAGAGAGTTGCTGTTCTTCCTTGACCACAATAAAGAGTTCTGGTGGTTGACCAACTCTTCGTGGGGATACGTTGGATCAAAGAAAGGTCATGTGGTGCAGAAGACTTCCTCGTGATAGCACAATTGCTATGCTGTTGCCAAGAGACAGCCTCCTGACGGCTTAAGAGTTAATTCCACCAGAGCGAAGGCTGCGACCACAGCGTTGCAACATTGTGTTCCACTCCTTGACATTTGTCAGGCTGCAACGTGGGCGTCAATGCACACATTCACTAAGCACTACTGCCTGGACAGTCAAGTCTGCAGGATGTCCTTTTTGGCTGCTCTCTCCTGCAGGACTTCCTGGTCTAAATTTGTCTGCAGTACGTCCTCCGGGAATGGTATTGCTTGGGTATCTATTCTTAGGTAAGGAATCTGCAGCTAGATGGCTCGATCAAATGGACAAGTTACTTACCTTTGGTAATGCCTTATCTGGTAGAGACATAATCTAGCTGCAGATTCCTTACAAACCCACGCATCATCCCCGCACTGCGAACATGTTTTTAGAGTCAGGATTGATCCCTTTCAGGGCCCTAGTTGTTTTAAGCACACCAATGTCAGTGCACTTCATGGCTAAGGGCACCTGATGTGGAAACTCATGAAAAGTAACTGACGTCAACACTCCAAAGTTGCACCTATATAGGTGATGCAGACGCCACCTTTTCCAAGGACGCCGACGGCGCCTATTAGCGCGCAAGGGAACAGCTTGAGCAAAAGTCTTCGGATCCAGCCTAACGCCTGGGATATTCTATGTTAAGGAATCTGTGGCTAGATTGTCGCTATCAGATATGGCGTTACCAAAGGTAAGTAACTTGCCCTTTAATGTGTGCATGGCCTTACTGGCTCTTTACCTCAGCAGTTTTGTATCCTACACTGCCATGTGTATCTGAAAGAAACCGTTCTAGATTCCTTACCTTAGAATTAGCCCCAGACGTCAGACTGGAGCCGGAAAGTTTTTCGTCAGCAGTACCCCTGCGCGTCGATAGGTGGTGTCAGTCGGCTCCGCGTTCGTCGTGGTCGCCGGGATGACATCGCTGTAGCTACTAAGACGCGCTCTCGTGCGCTGACGTCAGTTCTTTCTTTTTCCGCGCCAACCAGCGCAGATCCGTAGAGAGCAGTACCTCCAGTCGCTTTTTGACTGACTTTTTGCCGACTTTTGTTGACAGTTTTCGAGTCTTCAACTACTGGTGCATGTCAAGGTTGCCTGGTTTCAAGGCTTGTGGTTCCTGTACCCGACTGATGTCGGTGACGGATCCACACCACGTGTGTCTGTTCTGTCTGGAGCGCGACCACAACCCCAAGTCGTGCTCCGACTGCCTGACCATGAATCTGAAGTCTTTGTGGGAGATGTCCTGAAAGCTCCTAGAGGCCTGGCAGTTGGCTCCGCGCTGTTCGAGGTCCCATTCGCAGGGGAGGTCGAGGGACCGGTCGCTGAGCCACCATCATCACTCATCTTCCTAGTCTTTGCACTCTGGTCACGTAAGTCGAAGCACAAGAAGTCTTTGACTTCTCCCCGTCTGTCGGCTGACACGATGAGGAATGCGGGTGGTGCCCCTCCCGTGGCTCCGCGTGCAGAGCCTGAAGGGTCGACTCTGGCCTTTCCAGGACCTGGAGCTACCCCAGCCCAGCTTTGTCAAGTTTACGAAGCGATGCTTTCCATCTTTGGGCAGCCCGACTCTGCCGGCGCGCCTTTGGGCCCCGCTGACTCGGCTGGGGGCCCTGGGTCTTCGATACCGGTGGCTTCGGCCCAGGCGCTGCAGGGTCCCCTTGGATTGAGCCCTGGATCCGGGTCGGTTGACCTTGTGACACCTCCCCCAGCGCTGATTCCACCGGAACCACGTCCGCAGCCAGCGTCGGCTGTGTCCCCAGCTGACGTCGACCCCGGCCTCCACCTCGATGTAGATGCGGAGCGGGACCGACCGGCGCCAACTGGTACTTTTGTGCCCTTATTCTATCCTGGCTCTTTCAGCCCAGATTGGCAGCCAGAAGAGGGAGAGGAGGACTGGGAGGGGTCTGAAGACCCTCTAGCTGGCCAGTTAGGCTATGAACCGACTGAATAGAGTAACTTAGGGGAGACAGTGGTCTGGATACCTCACCAGACCTTGGCATGTTGTCTCCTCCTACTGCGGCTACTGAGGAGGGAGCGTCTTATGTTGTGGTGTTACTTAGGGCTGACGCAGCTCTCCACTTCGAGCTACCTACGGTGGCAGTCAGGACTAACCTTCTGAACGAGGTGCTTCAACCGGCGAAGAGCTCTTCGGAGCTCCCTGCTACCGATTTAATGAAGCCCTCACTGACATCCTTTTGGGCACCTGGCCCAGGCCCTACACAGGAGCTCCTGTGGATAGGACGATTGCCAGACTCCGCCGCCCGGCTCCGGTCGACCCATCTTTCCTCTCCCAACACCCCACCCCTGAGAGCTTAGTGGTCCAAGCTTCCAAGGGCTTTTTCCCCAATGCACCACCTGATCGGGAATCCAAAAGGCTGGACCATCTTGGGACGATGTTTACTTCATCCAGCGTGGGACTGCGGTTGGTTAACACTGCATGTCTGTTGGGCCGTTATTCCCACTCCATGTGGGATACGATGGCACAAGTCCTGCCTCAGTGCCCGAAGGAGGCCCGGGCCGTACTCTCCCGTGCAGTTGCCGAAGAGAGAGATGCAGCTAAGTTTACCACCCGCTGTGGGCTGGATACTGCCGACTCACTAGGCAGGACGATTTCCACGTTGTTAGCCCTTTGACACTAAGCCTGGTTGAGGTCAACTGGTTTTTCAGTGGATGTCCAATCCACTCTTATGGACATGGCCTTTGATGGCCGTTGCCAAATTGGCGACAAGGCAGACAATGCGCTGAAGCGCTTTAAGTACTCTCTGGCTACAGCCAGGTCCTTGGGCCTCTCCACCACCCACCCTGCGCAGTCTGGTTTTTGACCCGTTGGTGGCTACAGAACGGGTGTCCAGCCACGTCCCTCCCAGAGCCATAGGCCAGCACAAGCTATTCAGCCCTTCCCTGGCCGGGGACGTGGGAACCACCGCCATGATTCTGGGAGCCAGCGGGCGGGTCAGTCCACTACAGCCCCCTCTTCCGCAGCCTCCAAACCCTCCTAGTCTGACCTTTCAGGCCCATCAATCACCAGTGGGCGGCAGGATTTGCCATCACCTCCCCCACTGGCGCACCATCACGTCGGACAGGTGGGTTTTGCAAATAGTACGAAGGGACTACTCCCTCCCCTTCGAGACTACCCCTCCATCCATGCCACCTCAGTACCATCGCATGTCACAGGATCATCTGGCCCTTCTCCAAAAGAAAGTTATGGCTCTCTTGGCCAAGGAGCCATCAAGCAAGTTACTGTCCCAGAAGTAGGTTGTGCTTGCTATTCCCACTACTTTCTGGTGCCCATGAAGGAGAGGGGCATGTGTCTTATCTTGGATCTCAGGGACATCAACCGCTTCCTCCAGAAGGAGAAATTCAAAATGTTGACGCTAGCTCAGGTCTTGTCTGCTCTCGACCCTTGAGACTGGATGGTGGCGTTGGACTTGCAGGACGCTTATTTTTGCATCCCCGTCCTGCCGGCCCACCGGCGTTACCTACTGTTCATGGTAGGCCACGAGCACTTACAGTAAACCATACTCCCCTTTGGCCTTACCAGCGCCCCTCGGTTGTTCACAAAAGTCATTGGTTCCATTCTTCCCCTATCTCGACGACTGGCTGTTGAAGGTGGACTCGCCCCAGGCTGTCGTCTCGCACTTCCAGACTATGGCAGACCTTCTGCATTTCCTGGGGTTCTCTATCAACATGCCGAAGTCACAACTGGCTCTCACTCAGAAGCTCCTCTTCTTCGGAGCAGTTTTGTACATGACGCAGTTTCGGGTTTGTCCTCTTGAACAGTGAGTCTGGGATATTCGGGCTATGATTACGAGCTTTCAACCTCTATCCCGGGTTTGTCAGGATGACCCTCCGGCTGCTGGGCCTGATGGCCTCCTGCATCCTGCTGGTGGACCATTCCAGATGGCATATGCGGGCTCTGCATTGAGACCTGAAATTCCAGTGGGCACAACATCAGGGGAACCTGTCTGATTGCGTCCAGATCTCGGAGGGCCCTGCACACCAATTGCATTGGTGGCTAACGAACGAGGATTGGGTCGACTGCAAATCCCTCTCCCTTCCCCAACCAGAGTTCACAGTGGTGACAGATGCATCACTTCTGGGATGGGGCAGCCACATGGGAGGCGGAGATCAGAGGCCTGTGGTCTCCGGCAGAGTCCGGTTGCACATCAACCTTCTGGAGCTTCGGGCAATTCGTCTTGCTCTCAAAGCATTCCTTCCATCTGTCCGGGAAAGAGTACTGGCAGTGTTCACGGACAACACCACCGTCATGTCGTACTGCAACAAACAAGGCAGGATGGGGTCGTGGACCCTATGTCAAGAGGCCCTCCGCCTCTGGACATGGCTGGAACATCAGGGCATATCCCTGTTGGTTCAACACCTGGCAGGTTCCCTGAACGCCAGGGTGGACGAACTCAGCCGCAGGTGCATGATGCATCACGAATGGTGTCTTCACTCGGAGGTGGTACAAGGTCTCTTTCAACAGTGGGGAGAGCCTTGGTTCGATCTATTCGCCACCGAAGAGAACACACAATGTCAGCAATTCTGCACGTTGGACTTTTCAAGGCAGCACTCGCTAGGCCACGCGTTTTGCCGCAAGTGGAGTTGCGGTCTTCTATGAGCCTTTCCGCTTATACCACTTCTGCCCAGAGTGCTGAAGAAGATCAAGCGTGACCGGGCCCAAGCCATTCTTGTGGCTCCGGATTGGGCATGAAGAGTCTGGTTTCCCGAGCTGCTACTCATGGCCATCGATCCTCGGATCAGACTGCCTCTTCGGGAGGATCTTCAGAGCACTACCCTGGCTGGGCTCCCCAAGATCTCAACTGCCCCATTGAAAGCTTGTCTTAATGCAGCCACTAGACTGATAGCGGGATCCCAAAAATTCGACCACATCTCCCCTCACTTGAAAATGCTAAACTGGCTACCTTTTGATGCGAGAATTCAATTCAAATTGGCATGCATCACTCATAATGCAATACACCACAAAACTCCAGGTTACCTGGCCCAGAAACTTACGCCGTCCGGAGGTAACCCACCTTCTAGGAGCAAATCAGACTTTCTTTTGAAACCGGCTCGCTTCCGCAAGAAAAAGACTTATGACCGAGCATTCTCAGGAGCAGCACTGAGAATTTGGAATGCACTCCCACCAAACATCAGAAGAATTACATCCACTGCAACCTTCAAAAAGGAAGCAAAATCGTACTATATGAGCAAATTTCTTTCATAAAGACTATATTGGAGGCCGGCTATCTATAAACTGCCCAATTTTTATTACTGAATGTATATATGTCCATATGCGAAATTGAAGCGTAAAACTTTGACAGATGAAACACTATTTTAAAGAGCACTGCTACACCACACTGGGTCATGCTATATGATGATCCGATACTGTAACCGTGTCCCGTCAACTGTATTATTGTATGTATATATGTTTATATGCTAATCTGAAGTGTGAAACATTAATGACTGATGAAGCCCTACTGTAAAGCGCTCTGATACCCTACACTGGGTCTTGTTCGCGCTATAGAAGACTCTAAAAATAAATAAATAAATAAATCTTCTGCCGCAGCTGCAGGGTACGGTCCTCCACCCGAACCTGTCCAGCCTCCACCTCCTTGCATGGAGCTTGAGCAATGGCATTTGACGTCATTTGACCTGCCTCCCGAAGTCTGTAATGTTATCTTGGCAGCCAGGGGTCCCTCCACTAAGACGGTATACGCATTTAGATGGAACACATTTGTGGCATGGTGCGCAGCAAAGGCTGTGGATCCCCTTTTCTGCCCCTCTTTCTGAGGTTCACTTGTTCCTCCTAGGAAAATGTGCCACTCCATGTGAGGATAATGCTTAATAAGCAGATTAGACTACTGCATTGCAAACTTGCAGAATGTGCTACTGTATATTCCATGCTGTGTACATACCTGTCATCTTGTGATTGGCTCAGTGTTGCAAGTTGTTTTTCTTCAAAGAAAGGTTTTAATTTCGAGGGGAATTATCACACCTCCGCTGAAACCGTTAATGCTCAGTGACACAGTTTGACCTCAGATTGTTTTTATTTTGCTATAAATTTTTAACATGCTTTTGTCTGCCCTGTTATCATTGTGCATAGAATTAAATATGTGATGCCAGATGACGGCAAAAACAATTACTTGCCAATAACTTTGAGAAGAACTTGAGCACCTACTTATCTGAAACTCTGATTATTTGACGAATCTGATTCCAAGTCGTATACGAGTGGCTCTTTTGAGAGCAGCATTTGGGAAATAGCCCATTAAAAAGTGTCTGCTCCTACTATAGCCAGTTCCTCTTGTTGGATTTTCATATATTTAATATGCTTTGAAGAGTCACTACTGCGAAAGCTGCTCACCTTGCTGAGGCTTTCGGTACAAGAAACCTATTTGCCAATGATACAACTGGAGGTCGGCACGTTATGCAGACACACCACACCAACACTCCAGAATTTCTGTCCAGTGCAGTGGCAGAGGTTGTATCTTGAACATAGAGGAGAAGGCCTTCATGCCTACAAGAGGATACACAAGTATCCTGCTGTGTCACCTTGCTTGGTTGAGGATTTCAGGATTCTGTCTGGAGGTTTAGCATAATCTCGTATGTTTGCCTTTAAATGGACATCGTCAGACCTTAGATAAATGAGATGCTGGATAAAAATAAGACATATTCACAGTTAAAGCCACTGGTGTCCGCCATCAAAATAAGCTGCAAACAGGTTTCTGAAAAACAGACCAGTCCCCTATGAAAAAAGCCAGGTCAAGCAATGGCAGCCCTTTCAACAAGGTCTGCCAAACCATGCAAACTCAATACTTGCTATGATGTTTTTCTCAATGGCTGCTTCAGAGCTTGAGTTGCACAAAGCAGAAGCAAGTCTGTCACCAGTTATTGGCCTCTTCCTCACTTCCAACCAACACCTTTCAGGGGAAGGTTGAGTTTATATCTGGAAGGAGATCCTCAGTTTGGTGGGCGTTATCCACCATCACCCACAGTTTTCTTGAGATGTGCACACAGCTCCTTCAAATAATCTACTTCATACACTCAAAAATCAACAAGGACCATGGCAAACTCTGCCAAGGTGTGCACTGTCTGTACTTTTCTAACCCAGAAAAGGGCAAGACTTGTAACCAATATTGGACCAAAGTGCTCTCTGCTACCATTCTTTCCCATTTTAAGATAAGACCTCATTCCACTCCCAATCATCACCTGTCAAGGGCAGGCTGAGATTATAACTTTCTCTGGTAGTGGGGTGGACTAAATGGCAGCACTCTACCTCAATGATGCCGATTTCCAAATCCTCATAGATTAATCAGTCACCTCACCAGAACCTGAGGTGTGTGGTAAATGGAGCACATTATCA